>NC_092212.1:13175566-13197676 GCF_043381705.1 Parasteatoda tepidariorum
GTCATCTTTAATTGTGTTGCATGAAAAAACTTTCCAAATGCGCCAGTACCTTTGCGTTTTGTTTTCGACCATTCATTCTTTGATAAAAATTGTTTGTCTGGGTGTGTACTATCACTTCCTGAAATTTTTCCCATCTTTTTAGAATCATCCTGCATAACCTAAAGCTTTATGGTCTTATTAAAAAATACTGAAGACTTTTCTAATTATCTAAAGGCATTACAAATTGCCCTGTAACTGTTACACTAAAAATATGACTTTTTAAAAAATCCAATTTTAAATCCGATTTCGCTCAAATTTTGTTTTTTGCTATGTAAAATTACATTCTTTGAAAGGATGTAAAAGATTGTTTACTTTAAAATTTATAATTATTTTCGGCTATTACTAAACAAAGTAATAAATGTTCCATAAAAATTTTTTTGGGCGGGTAATTAACTTTGGAGAAACTAATTTTATAATTGTATACAAAAATTTCTCAATTCGCTTTTAAAAGTTCTTGAGATAAGGCGAAATACGCAAAAAATGAAATTAATATTAAGGGGTCCAAACTTTGTATCACTCTCCTAACCAATTTATTGTGATCATATTTCCCACACTGCTGCTACCCCCTGCGTTTATCGGATCAGAAATATGAATCCTTTTAAAAAAGGGTATGTTTATTTGGAGAAAATGCGTTTTTGTGCCTGATTTTGCAACTTAAAATATTGTCTACACCAATTAATTAGCATATTTTAGGTTGCCTCTTCGAACCATTTGGATTGAGTCCTAGAAAGTGAAGATCCAATCGTTAGATCAAAAGTTAAAGGTCCGTTTATTTTTTGCGCAGTACACGTTAAAATTATTAAGAAGTAACGGTAGTCAAAATCATTTTAAGTCAAATTTATCATAACAGTATTCAAGTTTGAATGCATAAAAGTGGCTACCAGGTTAATTGTAAAAATTAAGTCTAACGGGCTTTAGACAGACGGGCATTATTACCAGTATAGCTACTAGAAATAATATTTTCTTAAACTATATATAAATTGCGTAGTATTTTATTGGTATGCATGAAATACAAAAAAAAAGTACGTAACTAACAAGATACTCTAAATAGCAAGTAAATCTTCAATAAATGACCTCGTTCAAGTCAGACAGAAAATCCGTTAGTCTAACTATATAAGGTATTGTTATTTATTGAGTCATCCAGAAATAGTAACTCTAGAAAAACAGTTCAAGTATTCTAGTCACAGCTAGTATCGTTGCTATGCAACGGACGACGCTTAAGGTTGCCCAGAGGAAACATCGAGACCTTGTCTAATCAAAGTAATTTCTCGCCTCTATGATGGAATTGAGTTTGGTATTAATTAAAATATGTCAATGGCGACATGGCGAATTAAATCTTGTGATAGCTCTTTTGGCCCTGTCTATGTTTTGAATATATATTGAATCATTTTATTTTATATTTAATATTAAACACGTTTATTGTTGTTAATCGAACCTAAATAATCAACAGTAAAAATATTTACAAAAATCTAAAATTTTCTTAAATTGATTTCAAAGAGACTGGTTTACAAATGAATAACAAAACCTGGTGCACAAAAAAAGAATTTTTTCGTTTCATTTCTGCCAATATTATAAATTTTACTCTCTTGATATCGGAGTGCTTCGAATGTTTTAAATACTTTTGTTCTATTTTGATTGTGCTTATATTTTCATCTAACTGCAATGCAAAGGCAGATTATTTCAGATGCAGAATGTGGGCAAATTATTTTTCTTTCGCATTTAACTCAAATTTAGTTAATTCAACAATGTAACATAGCTGCAACATTAAAGTTTTTAATCATATTTAACAACAAATAAATAATTAAGGAATTCAGCTAGCCATTTTTTTTAACCTGGATTTTCTTTTCTCTTCTTTTTTTCTCTTTTTGCGATGTTTATTATTTAAACAATTTAAAATTACAATTACATGATTAGGCTATTTTAAAGTACCAGATCTTTAACTCTCTTCCTAGGTAGGCTATAGTTAAGAATAATTTTTTATTAGAAAATACTACTGACAACCATATGACTACCATATGGTTGAAAAAAATCATTAATTAACTTTTTTTAATTCTTTGTTGAATTCTATGAAGATATTAACATCGTGTTATATTATATCCATGAATATTTCATATTTATGCGAAATTTTTTCCAGTGGTCATCTGAAGCAGACATTTTTCAAACAAATAGAATTTTTATAAATCTTTCTTCGGAACTCAAGAACCCACGCCACAAGCAAATCTGACCTCTAATGTGTTTGTTAAAGTTATTCATATGGCGATAAAAAAAAATCATTAAATTCTTATTTTTGTAAAAGTTCATTAAGTTCTTATTTTTGAAAAAAATTCATTAAATTCTTATTTTTAGGATAGTTTATGACAATTATTTATAATGATCATTTATAAAAATTACTTATAAAATTTATTTTGCTAACAGTAAGAAAAATGTTTTCTGAAAGTACGGATATATCGTAAGGAAAGTAAGGTATACGAAAAGTATTTTAGATTCTCTAACAAAATGCTGAAATCGATACATCTTACGACGATCCAAACGGAAAAAACTAAAAGAACTCATTGAATGAGTTTTTCAGATATGAAGGAATCACACAAATGAAATGCAAATGGTAAAATCAATATACGAATGAGAATGGGTTGTTTCAAAGCAATTTCACATTGCCCACATTTCAAGTTCTGGAAAGAAAAAAAAACTGTAACGCTTTGAAGGAAATGAGTTTGAAGTTTCTACCCCCAAAAAAACTTCCCAACTTAAATCTTCTATGTCTGAAAAACATCTATATAAAATGACATTATGTCCAATATATATCCTAGTGTAAATAGTTTTTATAAATTATACTTAAAAAATGCTACCATTTATTAATTTAAATACATCTGGTATTTTTTGTGAAAATTTGGAACGTTCATCTTCCTTTTAAATGCTGCATCACCTAATTTGGATACATACTTATTTAAGAATATTCTAATGGAAAAGCTATTTTTTTTCACTTTACCCTATGAAGAGTGATCAGTTGGAACAAGTCATTAATCTATCGGTTGCTTATTTTTTATACCAGTATTTAATCTATCGTTACTTTTAATAAGCAAGCAAACAATAATTAACTAATTTTAGTTGTCTGTATTCATGTTCAGTTGACACTAAACTCAATGATGCTACAGCCCAGTGAGAGTCAAGGCCTACTATTTCCATCCCAGTTCCCTTGAACTTGGGCTCTGGGGTGCAGGAGCAAATGTTAGGGTTGGGTGGTCAGCCGAATATGGGAACTGCAGTGTTTAGTTTGCAAGCATGCTTCGTACTCTTTCATCGACTCACTGAAGGGATGAAATACGCAGTCAACCTTGCTAGGACTTAGGATAAAACCCCCAGACCTGTGACGCGGGGGTGCAAAATGTAACTAGGCCTTAATCAGTTAACAGAGAAAACTAGAAAAAGTTATGTCTTGTCTTGGAAAAATTTAATATTAGAAAAAAATATAATAATTATTTAATAGATTTTTGGCAGACACTCCAGATTTTGTAAGTTAAATATATCTGTAAAAAAATATCTCTAAGAAGAGCTTTAAATGTGAAAGCTATATCAAAGAAAAGAAAATCTTGCTAGCTTTAACATCATCTTATTAACATTATTACATCATCTGTTAGTCTGTTAACATTATCTATTAATTTATCTGTTGGAATCCTGCTAATATTGATTGATAGGTCTATTGTGCCTGGTATCAAGACACCTGCTGCGTCCAGAGAATAGGCGCCATTGTTTGAACTCTCAGAACAAGTCGTATTCCGCCTTCATATTTTTTGAAGCAAATGAATTTGTTAAATTATCAAATGAGTTTTAATAATTATTTTTTCAATTTTATATATATATATATATATATATACATATATATAACAGCGTGACCCGAAATTTTNATATATATATATATATATATATATATATATATATATATATATATATATATATATATATATATATATATATATATATATCACACAGTGAAATTCTCCGTTCCACTGTAAAATGGTCACTGATGGAGGTTTTGTACCTCCATTCACTAATTCAAATTTGTAAATCGAAGGTACATGATTCTTCGCAGATGACTTTAATTTTAGTTTGTGTAATTTTCTTGTTGCTTAAATGCCACTTCTATTAGCGTCATGAAAAGATGGATCTTCGAATTAAATTTAACGTCCATAAAAATGATCCCAACTGATATAATTATGCGTAAAAATAAATTTACCAATTATGAATGATAAAAATATTTTTAAGGAATAAACAATTTTGTTTTTTTGTTGTTTAAGTTTGCACTAATTTTTATATCGCAATAATTAGTTAGCTTTAAAATATGAGAAGAGGTTTGCTTGTTTTTTCTAAAATATATTTTTTTTCTAATTTAACTTTCAACTCTCGAAGTAAATCATTAATAGCATCGTCGTTAGTGCACTCTGATAGCAACATGAGGTTGTATTGTCAAAAAGAGCTCTTTAAATAAGAGCCTCACACAAATATTTCGAAAATATTTTAATCTACTTATGTGTTTTGTTAAATTTTCTGATTTAATATTTTTTGCGTTTCCTTATTTTATCCTTTTCCGCATTTGGTGCAGATGTTTGCCTGGTCGCTGGCAGAGGTTTTAATAGTCTCTCCTAAAGATTTTCTTCAACAAAGGTCTGTGGAAAAAATTCCGTGCCTCCAAACTTTATCCAAAAATAAAGATATATTTAAAACTGTTCTTTTGTAACTTAAAAACGTTAACATTTCTATTTAAAAAAAAAAAAAATTATGCATTTTGTCCAAAATCTTAATATTACTCTCTGAACTTAACTGAAAAAATTTAAACTTACTTAATTCTTTACTTCAACTTATCAATCACAGTCATATTACAAAATATAAACTTATCCAAAGAACAATAATAAAAAAAATAAATGCCTTTCCGTATTTGGAGAAGTTCTGAAAGTCTTTTCAACATTTTTTCCCCGGCCAAGTAGAATCGATTAAAGGAACCATTTTGAGATAGGGAATCCCCATGTGGGAAGAAGAGCAGACGACAAATTCTGCTTACTTTATTTGAGATCTTATGAAAGTTCTTCAAGTGTATTCCTCTACCAATTACATTACCTTATTGCTACTGCTTTTCTTCGATCTGCTCTCTCTGTAGAAAGAAATGCCCTCTTGTCATGGAAAATACTTTTTTCCCAGAGAGTAAATATAAAAGAAAATTATTACTTACTTTTACACAACTTCATGCCACAAGAGAAAATAACTGTTAAAATACAATAAAAATTCTAGCTTACTTTTACTTTTCTTTGCGCTACGAGAGGAAATTACTTATAAATTATCATAAAAATGACAGCTTACTATTACATTACTTTGTGTTATGAGAGGAAATAACTTTTTAATTATCATAAAATGACAGCTTACTTTTACATTACTTTGTGCTACCAGAGAATATAACTTTTAAGTTATCATAAAATGACAGCTTACTTTACATTACTTTGTGCTATGAGAGGGAATAACTTTTTCATTATAATAAAAATGACAGCTTACTTTAACCTTCCAGCTACGAGAAGAAACAACTTTTTAATTATCATAAAATGACAGCTTACTTTTACATTACTTTTAAAAACCTGAGAAAATAACTTTTAAAATATCATAAAATGACAGCTTACTTTTACATTACTTTGTGTTATGAGAGAAAATAACTTTTTAATTATAATAAAAAGGACAGCTTACTTTAACCTTCCTTTGTGCTACGAGAAGAAACATTACTTTGTGTTATGAAAAATGACAGCTTACTTTTACATTACTTTGTGCTATGAGAGGAAATAACTTTTTAATTTTTATAAAAACGACAGCTAACTCTTGTGTTATTTTGTGCGACAAAGGAAAATAACTGTTAAATTGCAACATAATTTTACACTACTTTGTGCCTCAAGAGAAAATAACTTAAGTTTCAACAAAAATGTTAGCCAACGTTTACATTAAGTTGTGCTACAAGGGAAAATAGCTTTTAAATTACAATGTAATTCTACAATACTTTGCTTTGAAGGAAAATAACTGTTAATTTGCGACAAAAAAAATGCAATTTACTTTTGCCATAATCCAAGCTTTCAGGGGAATATAAATGTTAAATTACAACAAAAATGACGACCTACTTTTTACATATGTGCTATAAGGGAAATCAGCCGTTAAATTACAACATACTCTTAAATTGCTTTGTGCATTATCCACATTACTTCATTAATCTATGCAACAAGGGAAAATAACTGTTCAATTACAACATACTGCTATGTGTTGCTAGGGAAAGTAGTTGTTAAATTATGACAAACTTTACAATTACTTTTTACATTATTTGGATTACTGCATAAATCTAAGCAACAAGGAAAAACAACTGATAAATTGCAGCAAAAAATACAATTTACTTTTGCATTTAAACTGAGCTTTGAGAAAAAATAACTTAAATTACAACAAAAATGACAACTTATTTTTGCATACAAGCTGCGAGGGAAAATAATTGTTAAATACTAAAAAACAATAAAAGGAAAAGAAATTTAAGACAAATATAAAGTCTAATTTTTATTTTAAATTTGCTTGATTTTTTTTAGTTTTCTCCTTCATTTATTAATTGTTTCTTGAAACATTTCTGTGCTATTTTATGTTTTCCTTTTAAACTATAATTAGGTAACTTTCATGAGGTAATTTGAAAGTTTTTATTTTGTTTAGTGATGTTATGTTACTGTATGAATGGATTAAAATTAAGGTGATTCCTTCGTCCCATTATGGATTGCGTGTTAGTACATGAAAATTTTATTTTTTACACGAAAGTCATGCCGATGCTCTGTTTTTATTTCGCTATCTGTTCGAAGTGGTTTACACATTGCGATTTTAATTAAATCTCTAGTTAATTCTTTTAATATACAGTATCTACAACATTTGTTATCTAAAGGAACGAAACGCGAGACTTATTCTCTTACATCTAACTATTCATTTAAATTACAGGGGTTGGACAAAGTAATGAAAACACTTCTATACCAACTCCTTTTTTCATATTTCTCAAGAAATACTTAAAGAATTATTTTAAAACTTTAGAAGTGTTTAAGTCACGCAATTTCTCATCAATAAAGTTTAAAATGTGAGGGACCGACAATAAATTACGCACGCAAAAAAAATGTTTCTGAACACCTTATGCCAAACAATAAGCTTGTAACTTACGATATATGCAATAACTGCACAAATTTTCATAAACCTAGCTTAAATATTCAAGATAATATAGAAATTTTTATAAAAAAAACTATTTTTTTTTTAACTTTTGTTTTCTTATTTTAATAGCTGAAATAGTCATTAGAATTAAACAAAATTTTTCGAGCAGTTTTTAATTAATAGTAAAAATATAATTTTAAAAAAATCATTAAAAATTGCGCTTGATATGAGTATTTAAAGTAATCATTTTATACTGTGCTTGCGCAGAAAATATCTAAATATTTCTTTTTCCATAAATTTGTTTTGAATCATATTTGGTAACTAAAAAAAGTCCGATTCGAATATCTTGAAAATTTAAAAAGTTTCTAGTAATTTTCTTAATAGTTCTTGTTAATTTGGAAGGAAGGCTTTGAGTAAGGGGTTTTCCATAAATTAAATTTTGAACTATGAAAAAATATTTATTAAAAATGACATCGGCATTGTATAGGATCACACCCCATTAAATTATATTTTATTATAACAATATTACCAAACTAATCTCATGCTTTCTTTATTTATTTCAGGCTATTTTAACCACGAAAATGGAGATAGAGCTGGATTTTACTTTGCGATTGTTTGTATTTTTGTAGGAGGAATGCTCCTATTTTTCATAGATGTTCACAAAAGAAATGTAAAACGTCAAAAAAGTAACACTATGAGCTCTAACTATGAGCCAACAGAAAATGAACGCATGGACAGAAGAGCTTATTTCAATAGACGTGTGACACTCCAAGAACTCGCCAATGCACGAATTTTAGCCAAGCACAAAATCTCAAATGACTTGTTGCACAGGCAAGAACTGACTTGCATTTCGGAAGAAGTGATGATGGAAAATATATTCGACGACTACATCGATGACTGTATTACATCGTGCAACAAGGAAGAAAAATACTTAATGCTCAGTGAATTCGAAAACAATTTAATCAACACTCAAGAGTCGTCTAGCGTCAGTCAAGAATTTCGAAAGCTCGCGAAGGAACGTAAAATATCCATTGTCACAACACCCTCTTTAGAACAGTGTCCGAATTGCTTAGGAGTTGTGCCAATAGATGGCAGCATTGAATGTGGATTTGAACGAGAGCCAGATCCTGCTGATATTCCATTGAAAACTCACGTTTCAAGATCGTCTGCTAAAAGGTTAACGGCATCAAAGAAGAAAACTAAATCCAATTCTATTCAAAATGATATTATTGACGAGGTTACGTCGTCTCTCTAATAAAATTTTTACCAGTTTTTGTTCATGAATTTTCCTATTCTGAAGAAGATGGCAAAACCATGCTGAAAAAAGCAGTTGTAATCAAAATTCTAATAAAATTTTGAAAAATTCTAAAGCAACTTTGTCCCTCTGGCGTGCAAATTGTTTGAGTGTTCGAAATAAATTTTAATTAGCCCCTACCGTGGCAAGTTTTGTCCAATCTGGCAACACTTGTTCCAAAAATATTGCAAATCACTATAAATGTAAAGTTATTTGCTTCGAAGGTTCCATCGCTTTTTAGAAAATACTTTTTTTTAAAAATCAAAATTGAGTTCAAGCATATTTGCTTAATTAGAATCCATGATCTACAGTCACATGTGCTAATATGCTGCCTAGTTAAAATTTTCTTGAAAAATTTGTTGCGCCGGAAATGGTTAAAACTATTTTAAGTTTTACGTTAACAAATAATGTTAAAAACTATTATCCAGCCATTATGGTTATGGTGACAGAATAAACCACTACTTTTTTCCTACAGACACGAAATTATGTAAGAAAAAATTAGAGTTAGAACGATAACGCGTGATCGATACTTTTTTCTCATAACTGCCTACCACCGTTTTGCTTGCTAATAATAGTTTCAGCGCCATTTCAATTTTTTCTTATGAATATCACGTTTCGATGTTAAATTTTCTTTCTAAATTTGTTAATTTTAAAAAAAATTTTCATTGTAACCATAACCGTGAGATCTGAATAATAAGTATTCTTTAAGCACATACTTTATAACTCTTGTTTTGAAAAATTTTATTTCATTTTTGAATGGCATGCTTAAAAGTTCAAAAATGGTATAATTTTTATATCACTTGTATGTTCTAAAATGGTTATGTGCATTTTTTGCTGTGTGTATGATTGTAAAAGACAAAAAAACAGAAAGATTGACAAATACTTCGATTTTTATAAACTTTTATAAATGTTTCTGTGCGAGCATGTGTACAATTTGAATGTTAATCATTGTTTAATTGTGAAGAACTTTTCAAATATTTATAGTGTACATTTTGCATTAATATTGAATTTGTGTTATTTATTATTTCAAAATAAAAATGGGAAACTCCATTTTAAAATAAATTAAATTTGTGAAATTATTAAAATAATTTATGAGACAAATGATATGTGTTCCTTTCTTACAAGGTAACTAAGGCCTGGTTACAAAAATAAAAACGGTATCTAAGGTTTCTTAAAACTTCAAAAAACGTTTAATCTTTCGCAAGTCGAAATCTTTAAAATGCTATATAAGCAAAGAGGAGAAAATAAGAAGCAGCACGGCAACTTTAATAAAGTATATAAAATTTATATGAGCTGACCTTTTCCTAATGATACTGCTAATTACAATGATGAAATAAAAGTTTTTCATTATTCCGTTTAGGAATAAAATGTTCAAAACTCGCTTTTTATGTTATTTACGTGTCATTAAAATAGTTTTTACCTTTTTGCATGAAAGAAGAGAGGAAAGAGAGCCCATTTTATAGGAAAAAAATATTAATATCGTAAATCAATAACTTTGATTTCAATGAGTTTTAAACTTTAAGGAACTATTAACTATAGCAACTGGTGCCGCCATCTAGTGATGTTTATAAAAAATAAATGTTCATCATTTACTTTCATTAGATTCTTTAACGTACTGCGTTTGTAAGGCTCCTTTTTTTATATCTACTACACAATTAAAGTCTGATTTTTTGGAGAAATGAAAAGGAACTGGTCGAGACTTAAAACTGCTCGAATATATCCCTCTCTGACTTCATGTTCACTTATTTTATTCGAAGTCTCTGTCACAAGTTTGACGTATTTTTCCATAGCCTGGAAGGAACAGAGAAAGATTTTGGTATTTCTCTGGTGCCAAAATTGATGAATGATTTAATACCATCTTCATTAAAGTCTTGCAGCATTGAGGGAATAAGCCACTTAAGAATTCCAATGAATTACTTTGAAATGACATTTCAAAGTAACCTAAAACTTGAAAGTTTATACTCGGTAATAAATTTGGTCTTTTTGCAGCTAACTCCTGCCAACCAACAATATCTGTTGAACATTTCAAATGCAGTCACCAAGGGGCATCGTCCAGAAGACTTGGTGAACCTGTTCCTTTGTCCCATTCCAGACTGCTAACTGCTGTCAACCAAGTTCAGGTTGTGAATAAAAAATATCTTAAAAGTGAAACAAAACCATCATAAGGAAAACAACTGTTAGAAATTTCGTATCAGAAAACTTAAATATTTAACCTTCGGTATTACTTTGAAATTATTAATTTGAATTCTTGTGTATCCTTCACCGATGCTGCATCACATAAGTGAAGATAATCTTAAATCACACATGAGATCTGACTGCACGCATTAGAGATATGTCAAAATTTCCTTATCACTCACAGGTTGTGGAAAGAAGCCTCATACTTGAGGCAGAGACTTCGAATCAAATATTTGAATATGAAGTTAGAGTTGGATATATGCGAGCAACATTTAATTTTAGATGTAATCCATGTAATGCGTTCTAGGTTGTTCTGATCTAACATAATGAACGATACATAGTGAAAATTAAGAAAAATTTGGAAAACTACTGTTTTGCTTTCCTATTCTAAAGAGTTACTCGAAAGTAAATTAAATAATTCTCCAGAATTTAATTTAGGTAATTTAATCCATCAAAAAAAGCATAACAAACTAAAACATGTTTTTTTTAACACTAGGTTTACGGGACGCGTCAATTTAACGCATTTCGAATTTTATAATTTAAAATTACAAAACCCGTTTGCATTTTTATTTTATCTCTTGTAATGACTTTCATCCATTGATCGAGGTAAATATATATTGAAGTCTATTTTCATCAAAAGCGTTGAAATATTGTAATTCTCTTTGTGGTATACCTATCTCAAATGAAACAAGCGATACACAACTGTTGCCGATAAGCAATAATAGAAAGAACAAACGCAGAATGTCAATTGATGTCAGAGTGTCATTTTGAAGGTTTCAGTTGCTTATTTCAAGTATTGAAAAATAAAATATTAGAATATTTCATAAGTATATACCTCATATTTTTTCTTATAGTATATAATTTCATTGCTTTCTAAGTGCAAAGATGCCAATTGCTCCAGACACGCTGAAAGAATTAAAAAAACAATAAATAACTATAACTACTAAGTAAATTTTGCAAAGACAAAGTAATGAATTGTATTAGCCTACGAATTATTTAGAAATAGTGGTGGATAAAAATCTACTAAATTTAATTTATTAAACCAAGAATCACAATTGATAAACTACCACTTTAAAATATATATTTGCTGTCCGGAGCAAGTTGGTATCTCTCTGTAAGTGCTGCTATATGTATTCGTCCATGCGTCAAATTGACGCGTGTTCGTAGAGATAGTTATATAAGAAGCGTCCGTAAACCTAATGTTAAAGTAGTTTTAGCCAACTTAAAAAAATTGAGAAAAAGTTGAAATTTTTAAAGTTTTTATTGATTTTAAGTACGATACGCGAATGAAAGATATTAAAAAAATTTATGCCATTTTTATTTTTATTACAGTAGGCAACTTTTAAAGCATTCCAAAGTACAGAAAGTGAACAATTTTTTTTTTTAGTTTCAATACTAGCAATTTTAAATCATTAAAGATTTAAACAATAATTCGGAGAACGTAGCCCTCAGAGCTATCTGCTCCTTCATCTAATTGGATTGATACAATGAGGGAAGAAAGGGGTGGGATATATTTACGAAAACGTAAAATGAAATAATCATACATGAATACATTAATGAGGGATACAATATTAAATCACATCACGTTACAAGATTAACATATTTATACTAGAATGATTTTTTAATTATAGTGGTACAGAAAATGAAAAAAATCTTTCAATCTCCTATGCTCATTTCGGCCTATACACATTTTTCAAAATTAAAACACCATTTCTTAAAGCTTTAATCCACAGTACCGAACAGCTTTGTCATGTAAAATTTTCCAAAACATTTGCTACTAAAAGATTGTTTACATAGTGTTAAAATTGAAGTGTTTACATTATTTTAATCAATCACTGCACATGACCATCACCTCCTACATCAAAAAGCCTCCACACGGTCTTTTATAAGTAGTCNCCACTTTAAATATGAAAATAAAATCTTCCGGAAAATCCGGAAGAGTTGGCAGGCATGTATGTCCATTAGCTATGTCCAACTAAATAGCTATGCTCAAACTTAAGCTACCGTTTTTTACTTTTTGTTATTCTGATTCCCTACGAATACATTTATGACTTGCCCGTCCCAAAAAGGGTAACGGGAACTTCTCTCAAACATTTCAATGTTTTCTTTCACCCGTGATAAGTATTCTTTTTAACCGACAGAGGCTTCGAATCAAATATTTGAATACTTGCTTTTTAAAAGGCATAGCAAGAAGTAAAAAAACTATAAGTGGTGAATTGTATAAGCCTACGAATTATTTAGAAATAGTGGTGGATAAGAACCTACTAAATTGAATTTATTAAACCAAGAAACACAATTGATAAACTACCACTTTAAAATATATATTTGTTGTCCGGAGCAAGTTGGCATCTCTGCAGGGGTGAAAGCGAGACGGAAAAGAGAAAAGGCTGGTAGTAAAACCATTTCATTTATAGTTAGTTTTCGGGAGGAGTTTACTCATTCTTTTTTTAAACTACTCTACAATATCTATTTTATCTCGGAAAAGAAGCAGTTTCATATATACATCACAATTATGAAAGAAATCTTGGTAGTTACAGATATTTTATTTTTCTCGAAAAAAATGCTATAATAAAATGTCTTTCGTACCAGTTTTTAATCTTTTCCGTCTTGCTATATAAGGGCTTTCACCCATGCATCTCTGTATATTTTATTCTTGAATAAATGTTATAGCTTACAATCCGATATAAATGATAAATATCAGTAAAACGATTTTTTTCTTCTTCTTAGCTTTCGCATTTTCAATTCTCGATTATATTCGAGTGTGAAAATTTTTATCAGCATAAAATACAAAGCCGCTCGAATTATCTCGAGAGCACAAGTGAAGGGGTTAAGCCTCGATTCTCCAAAAATTTAGACTTCATGTGTAGTAGATACAAAAAGGAAACTTAGCAATGCAGTAATTCAAGAAAAACTCCATTTAACATCTTTGTACACAGCCATAAATATTAGGGGGACCAGGAAGTAAGGTCGTTTCGGTACATTTGATATTTGTTATCAAGATTTTATTTTTAATCAATAATGTTTTCATCCTCGTTAACTACAGCCTTTTAATGCCGGATGTAAAATGAATCGAAATGGAATGAAAAAAATTAATTATTTTTTAAGACTAACGAATATTTAATGCGCCGAAACGACATTACTTTCCGGAATATAATGTAAATACTCCTCAAAAAAATTTGAATGTTTAGTTGGGTAGAGTGTAGGAGAACTCAATGTTGCACCAGCTCCGTGTAATGAGTTTTGGGTTGTTCTGGTCTAACATAGTGAACGAAGAGAACATAGTTAAAATTAAGAAAAATTTGGAAAACTACTGTTTTGTTTTTCTATTCTAAAGCGTTACGCGAACGTAAATCAAATAATTCTCCAGAATTTAATTTATTTAGGTAATTTAATCCATCAAAAAAGCATAACAAACAAAAGCATGTTTTTTTAAAAAGTAGTTTTAGCCAGCTAAAGAAAATTGAAAAAAAGTTGACATTTTTAAAGTTTTTATTGATTTTAAGTACGATACGCAAATAAAAAATGCATGTCGTTTTTTTTTTTTTTTTCGGAATGCTTTAAACTTTTAAAGCATTCCAAAGTACAGAAAGTGAACAATTTTTTTTTTAGTTTCAGTACTAGCAGTTTTAAATCACTTAAGATTTAAACAATTCGGAGAACGTAGCCCTCAGAGCTATCTGCTCCTTCATCTAATTTGATTGGTACAATGAGGGAAGATAGGGGTGGGATAGATTTACGAAAACCTAAAATGAAATAATCATATATATAATGAATATATTAATGAGGGATACAATAATAAATTAAATCACTTTACAAGATCAACATATTTATACAAGAATGCTTTTTTAATTATAGTGGTACTAAAAAGAAAAAATCTTTCAATCTCCTATACTCATTTTGGCCTATGCATATTTTGCATGATTAAAAAGGACACCATTTCTTAAAGCTTTAATCATGATCTTTAAAGCTGTACCGAACAGCTACTAACACATTGTTTACATAGTGTTAATAAAAGAAGTATTTACATTATTTTAATCAATCACTGTACAAGACCAACGCCTCCTGTAACTGAAAGCCTCCACACGGTTTTTTTTAAAGGTAGTCCGATCAGACCATTGTGTAAGATATCCACTTTCCGAACGAGTCATTAAATACAAAATCTAGTTAAAATAAGAAAGTGGTAGCAAATACATGACTAAAAATTTTTTTTATTTATGAATATGATTGGTTTGCCTTATTCACTTGTCAACCACTACAGATTCAATTCTCATATATATTTGATAAATTTCTCTCAATTACTTTTATAAAAGGTTTTGGGTTCATGCGCACAACTGGTTCACTTTTTAAAAACCAGTCTACTAGTTCTAAAAATCGACTACTTATAAAAGACCGTGTGGAGGCTTTTTGATGTAGGAGGTGTTGACAAGACACGCTATACTAATTCATTATATAAATTATAAACATGTACAATAAAGAGATAATTAATTTAAACAAACACATATTAGAGAAAGCAACAATTTAATGGGAATATCAATGTATTTTGGGTACGTTTATCATTTAATTTCTTATCGTAATTTTAAGTTAAATAAATTATGGATTATTTTCCGGTGAATTAATAGTTTCTCCTTCATATTGATCGGAAGAAATAATTCGTAGAGTCGAGAAATTTATTACACGTTGAATGCCATGGGGGACACCGGTGACCGTCACTGAGTTTGTTCTTAGCGCCACGGGGTCCACCGGTGACCGGCGAGGCCAAGATTATTAGAAACACATAATTCGAGTAAATTTTTAATATTTTTATATTATTATCGTTACTAAAATGGTTTGATGAAATAAATGCAATATATAGCACGTAAAATAGTTTTATTATAAACACAGAGATGCCAACTTGCTCCGAATAGAGAATAAATATTTTCAAGTGGTAGTTTATTAATTGTAATTCTTGGTGTAATAAATTCAATTTAATAGATTTTATAACCACCACTATTTCTAAACAATTCGTAGGCTTATATTATTCATCACTTTCTTCAGATCAGTCATGCTAAACACTTTAAAAAACTAACAAAGTCTGTTTAATTTGCAAATTTAGTTTGTAGTTATTTACCGTTTGGTCAAACGAGCAAGCCATGTAAAATTAGCGTGGCATTCAACGTGTTAAACAAAGGTACACGCACTGAACCTTTATTTACCTAAATCAGTTTATCATAGTCTCATTATTTTTATTTTATGTTAAATTTCAGAACAATGTTTTTTTTTTTTAAAGAAAACTGAAATTGTGAATAACAGATGTTTGAAATTTTGGGGAAAATATGTTTTTATTACACTTCACAAATCATTTTATTTTGGTTCTAGATCTTTATTGTTTTGATGGGTGACAAAATAATACAAATATTTCTATACTAGCTCTATGTAAATCATCTGTCTTTTGACAGATGGCAAAACTCTTGGCACAATTTAAAAGAACATGCTTGAAATTTTTAGAATTGGGATCCTTTTTACCCGTGAGTTTACTCTATCTACTGAGATTTTTCTAGTTGTATTTCTCACCTTCCATTTTTTGTTGGCAACTTTATATCTTATATTTCAAATCACTTTTGTTTCTTCTCATGCACGTTTGGCTAAACATACCACACTGAACAACTTTTGATTTAATGATCGGATCTCTACATTCTAGGACACAATCTTAATGGTTCGAAGGTTAGACTTCAAATATTCTAATTAATTAGTGAAGCTGACGAAATCAAACACAAAAAGTACTTTCTTTAAATAAACATAGCCCCTTATGGTAGATTTAGATTTTTTACCCCCAAAATATAGGGTGAATCCGCAATTCGAGAAATACGGTCCCCATAGTTTGGTCAGGAAAGCAGTCCAAAATTTGTTATATTAATGTTAATTTTATTTATGGCCTAGTTCGCCATATCTCGTGAATATTTTGGGAGAATAGAAAAAAATTTTGGACACAATTCTTTTATTCAAAGATAGTTTCCTTCAAAAAATAACTTTTAGTAAATATTTGTTAGTTCTTATTCTTTTATTTAATAATAGCATAGAAAAAATTGAGTTGCAAGGTATGCAATTTTTTGTATGTAGAAAGTCGTCCATTTGAAACTCAATTCCTCAAGAACTATTAGATCTATTTCGCGCAAATATTGTATTTTTCCTTGTAAAATTATATTCTTTAAAACGATACAAAATTTGTATACCTTACAATTCAAATTTTTTTCTAATTCCATTAATACATAACATAATAAAAAATAATACTCAGTAAAAGTTATTTTTTATATGGAACTATACCTTTGAATATACGAATTTTATAATTTTGTCCAAACTTTTAACCAAACTATAGGAGCCTTACTTTCCAGATGGTGGCTGCCCTTTACATTTTTGTAGAAAAAATCCTAATTCATCATAAATTTATGTCAATCCAGAGAAAGTAAGTTCTTGTGTCTGATTTCGTAACTTAACATATTGTCGGCACTAATTCCTCCCCTCGAGCCCTTAAAATTGAGTCTAGAATGTGCCTAGGATAAAATTTTTGTACAACCAAAAGTTCTTCAAAGTGGTCCTTTCTTTTAGCGGCCTGTACATATAGACTTTCATTATAGAAAAGCCCGTTTCTATTAACGATGGGGTACATAAAAAGCAAATCATTCATTCAGAAACTTCAAAAACTTTTATTATCAAATACTAATAAAGCACTAATATGATTAATCACCCTCAACTACTGCAAAGAATTAAAAAAAAATGATTGTTATCACTTGGCCTCTGATTTTCGATCCCTGATTATAAAGTTTGTTTCATCACCCCTTTTCAGACGCGACCAGTTGTGACAAATTTCACTGCTACTTTCACTGTGACAAATTTTACNGTCGTCCATTTGAAACTCAATTCCTCAAGAACTATTAGATCTATTTCGCGCAAATATTATATTTTTCCTTGTAAAATTATATTTTTTAAAATGATACCAAAAATTTGTATACCTAACAATTCAAAAAAAAATTTCTACCATTTTTAAATAAGATAATAAAAAATAATACTCAGTAAAAGTTATTTTTTATATTCAACTATCTTTGAATAGACGAATTTTATAATTTTGTCCAAAATTTTGACCAAACTATGGGAGCCTTATTTTCCAGATTGTGGCTGCCCTCTACATTTTTGGGGAAAAAATCCTAATTCATCATAAATTTATGTCAATTCAGAGATGTGTCTGATTTCGTAACTTAAAATATTGTCGGCACTAATTCCTCCCCTCGAGCCCTTAAAATTGAGTCTAGAATGTGCCAAGAATAAAATTTTTGTACAACCAAAAGTTCTTCAATGTGGTCATTTCTTTTTGCGGCCTTCATTCATTCAGAAACTTCAAAAAAATTTTACTATCAAATACTAATAAAGCACTAATCTGATTAATCACCCTCAGCTACGCCCAAGAATTAAAAAAAAATTATTGTTATCACTTGGCCTCTGATTTTCGATCCCTGATTATAAAGTCTGTTTCATCACCCCTTTTCAGACGCGACCAGTTGTGAAAAATTTCACTGCTACTTTCACTGTGACACACAGACACACACTGTGACACTGTGTATCACAGTCTCGTTGGAAAAAAAATACCTTGAAAGAAAAAGTTAACAAACTGTAGAAAAGCTATGAAGAATTTTATCAACACGGGGACATTTTTTGTCTCACAACATTACTAAAAATTTTCTTATTAAGTTTGCACTTTGCTGTACATTTAATTCAAAATTAGTATTCTTTAAAACAAAATATCGAAATAATGTCATCATTCGCCATTTTTAAATGTCAATAACTCAACTACTAAAATTTAGAGATTAGATTTTTACAGTAATAACATTATGAAAATATTAGTAACGTGAAATGAGGAATGAGTTTTAATTTAATATTTTACCTGCGATAAAATCTTTTTCTTATGTCATTTTAAAATATTACAAGAATTAAAAAAGCTCCCATATTGGTTATTAAAAATCATACTACTACATACATTAGTTATTAAAAATCATTACTTATCATAAAAATGACTACTAAGTATAATGATTAATAATTTTAATTAATTACATAAAAAATTGATGATATCCATTAATTTTACTAAAAACTAAATATATCGATTATTTATTAAAATATTTAATCGATTAATTTATACCAAACTTTGATAAATCATAGCAATTAATCGTATTGATTGATAGAAAATATCGATTAATTTTATATTGAAATAATCACAGTCACTGCTACTTTTGAGTTCCAGTAGCAGAAGTAACAGTGACTGAGAAGTAACTGTGACTTTTGCACATCTCTAGCTCAAGGTGGAGATGTGTCAAAAGTAACGGAGCTTCGACTTGTCACAGTAACTGCTCCAACCAAAAAGTTGTCACAGTGAAAAAATCACTACTACTGTCACTGTGACGAATTTCACTGCTACTGTGACTGTGACAAATTTCACTGCTACTTTCACTGGGACAAATATCACAGCTACTTTCACTGTGACAAATATTACAGCTACTTCACTGTGACAAATTTTACGGCTACTTTCGCTGCTTCAAAAATCAGTGACAATGTTTTTCACAGTTTCCTGTGACAGCCTGTCGCTGCTCCATACTGTGCCTCTGTAAGCATTTTCCTTGTTAAGCTGAGATAAATATTACCGTATTTTTTATCGAATATTATAACGGTTAAGGGTGTCCAGTCACTGTTTCAATTTGAACGTACAGCCAAGATCTCTATTTTGATCATTTGTATGATCTTTTAGGATTTCTATAATTAGATATATAAATTTTTCAGATAATGTAGAATCTTTACAATAATCTTATTGCAATATTTTTTTCTCGCATATATTTGAATATAGTTAAACTTTTATTTATACTAAAAATTTGAAGCAAAATACATTTTGTATTGATTTTGTTTTCCTTCAAAAGAAACTGAGTGTTTTATTATAAATATAAATTATAACTTATATATATTATAAGTTATAAGTATACAGTATATTAAGATCTGAAATTAAAAAATTTATATTTTTGCGAGTTTGTCAAATATGATCGATCGAGGCAAAAGAAATTATTTAAAGACTTGGTATTTTTACATCAATTTATTTGCATTTATATTTTAAGGTGTAATATAAATAAAATTTTCTATCTTATTCTCCTCCCCCTGTTGCTTTTGTGAAATAAAAGTGATAAAAAAGAAAATAAAAGAAATGAGCCAAAGAAAAAAAAACAGAGATAGTGAGAAATTAGAAAAAATTAACACATCAACAATAGTTTACACATGAAAATTTTACGAAATATGCCTCAAATGATTTTAAGTATTTCCTAATTTTAATGTTAAATATCAAGCGGCAAGTGTGGAGGGAGGTGTGTTGTGGCTATGAAGCTGCCCTCTCACTCCGGAGTTCCGAGGTTCGATTCCTGTCGTTATTATGTATATAGTTAAATTTTTGTTTATAAATTTACATCTATAAAAATTTTGAGATAAATATGCAAAATTTATGTCAGCATTTTTATATCTACCGAAGTTAAATCAATGTCAGTTACATACATATGATATATTTTGTAATCTTCTATTTTCATTTTGTGATATTTTTTAAAAATAAATGGTAAAATGCCAGGTTCAAGAATTTCTTTAAAAGGTCCGCCTTATAGTAGAACGAATTTTTTTTTCTTTTTAATATTCCATAGAAAATAGGTGACATTTCCAAGTTCTACATTACATTTTATAACGAATTAATATTTGATTTGTTTTATTTATTATACACCTTTTGAAACATCGAGTAATTTTTCTTGAGGACAATGCAACTTTTTTTTTCTTTTTTAATTTCCATCCTCTCCTATTCTGTGGATAGAAAGTTTAAGATTGAAATGAAAAAAAAAAAAAAAATAGTATCTTAAAAATTCTGAAATCTGAATTCAGTTACATTTTTGTGCTCACAGAATGTGATAATTCGTTATTGAAGTCTTTTTCGCTTTTAACGCTAGGGCATTCGTCTATAACACTCTCGAGTTCAATTTGTGCATCTTTCTTATTACTTATCGATTCTTAATCACGCATCTATGCATGCCCAACAAAAATATTGATTAAATGTTATTTACTGAAATAAACAAGAGTTAAATCGCTAAATTTTTTATATTCATTAATTAAACTAAGATAAAGTGTTTTCAACTTCCGAACGGCAAAATTTAATAGAAAAAAATGTTTAGTGGCGTCATCTGTTGGCTCCTACTTTATTGACAGTCTCGTCGGAAAAAAAAATGCCTTGAAAAGAAAATGTTAACAAAATGTAGGAAAGCTATGAAGAATTTCATCAATACGGTGATATTTTTTGTCTGACAACATTACTAAAAATTTATTTATTAAGTTTGCACTTTGCTGTACATTCAGTTAAGAAATTACTATTCTTTAAAACAAAATATCGAATTAATGACTTCCTTCATCATTTTTAAAAGCCAATAACTCAACTACTAAAATTTAGAGATTAGATTTTTACTGCAATAACATTATGAAAATATTAGTAACGTGAAATGAGTTTTAATTTAATATTTTAACTGGGATAAAAATCTTTTTTTATGTTATTTTTAAATATTACAATTTGAAAAGTTCCAATATTGCCCAAGTAGCACAATTCACAAAAACGATATCGTAAAAACTTAGCTTTGAACGTTGTACAATATCGTAGCGAAAGATTGTACTATATAAAAATGGACCCCTTTTATAACGTATATTCAATATTGCAAAACAATATTGTTCGATATTGTAAAAACGTTGGGGAACGTCGAACGACATCTCTCTGCATTTACAAACGTTGTACTATGTCGACCGACATCGTCGACACGATATTCAAAAAACGAATGCTGTGGAATGCAGACTATCGCCAAAATTACGTTATTTGAGAAAATAAAAATTAGTTTTTGAAAATATTCATGCCTGTTTGTAACCTGGAAAAAGCCGATAAAAAAAAAACCGTTCTAGCTTGTTTAAAATTAAATTATTTGTTATTACCGAAACTTGTAGAATTTTTTAATTACTATTAATATTTAATAAGTTTGGGTAGGCAGGTATATTTTACTATTATTCTAGAAAATAAGCTAGAAAGTAAATAGTTTTGTTAAGATATTTCTTCGCTTTTTCAGGGTACAAGCAGCCATTTATACTGTGAAATTATTTTCATATTTTAAGTGATTTGTGCAATAATTTTTACAGCATCTATATTTTACTATGTAGATTAAAATTACAATATGTTTAATTTAAAACTATAAACTTTTTTGCTGTGACATTATATAATTTGTATTTTACTAAAATAGTAGATATGGAAAACAAAATTCCTTATCTTCACAGCATCATGTTCGATTTTAAGAAATCTGATTAAAAAGATTAAAAAAAAAAGCAATATTTACACTGAT
>NC_092212.1:13197953-13203024 GCF_043381705.1 Parasteatoda tepidariorum
GCAGATTTTTTCGATAAAGCCATAGAATGTAAAACAGCAAATTTTAATGAAATCTTTAAATTTGAAAATTATATCAAAGATAAAAACTACAGACCAATAGCTGCACATTTCACCTCCGACGCCTCATATCATAACTATCAAAACAAATAATTTCATCAACCTTTCTGAAAATAACGTTTACTCATCATGCTGATACAATTCTGAACAACTCCAAAATCAAACAAACACAGTTCAGAGCAAGCTGCTCAATTTATTTTTGATTCCTTTTTAGTTATGAGAGTAAAGAGCTTGAAACATTCATAAAAGCAACTCCATTGCCTGCTTACCTCATTGCTCAACCAAAACTGTTCTAAAATTCCAGATGAATGGAATCAAAACACTAGGACTAGGCAGATATGTCAAAGTCATTTAATGAAGAAAAGTAACTAATTAGCAATTTACACAACCAACTCAATAAAATCAATCATGCCTTCCGCGCTCATGTACAGCGCAAAAAGCTTTTTCAAGTATATTTATGACTATGATACTGATTATTAGAACTGGCTATCTTAAAATTAAATTAGAAAAGTATTATATATTGTATATACTGGTAGGGTAATAAATAAAATTTTTAAATTTAGTTTTCATTGTTTTCTTTTTATTGAAAAAAGCCATTAGACATTAGCTTTAAGATTGACATTGAGATTCTAAATTTTAGCATTGAGATTGAAAACAGTAAATTTTTGATGTTGTAGGACTCACTGATTGCCTGAACTTGAATAAAGTTTTCATAGTATCAATTTGGTTGTAAGCGCTAAATACAGAAGAATTCTCAAAATATTCGGGATTAAAATGAGATTTTAACAATTTTAAACTTGTAGACTTTGTAAACTTGTGGAAGTTTTATACACCTTGCTTGCCGTTTCACTTAATAGCTTACAGCAGATAAGTTCGTTATCATGTTATTTGTTCGTAGTGTAGACTAAAGCATTGAAGATTAAAGTAGGCGATACTGTCAAATGTATGTTAACTTTGTGTGTTGACGATTAACTTTCAAGGAATGACCGCGAAGTGTATAAAACACAAATAAATATTCTTCTTTAAACCCAATTAAAGTATGGCCTATACTTTAATAATTACCTATACTATATAGTTCATCTATCATTACATTTCACCTTTCTCTGTGTATTGTTGACTCCTTCCATGGCTTGCAGACTGATTGTAATTCTTGTGCCCTTCGATAAGTTGAAATAAAATTTTAAGATGAAGTTAAAAATTTTTCTATAGATTTTTAGGCTTCAAATTCGATTACATATTTTATTTTAGACTACTTGAATTTATTTTTTCACACGACACGAATGGTTCTTCAGATAGAGTTGAAATACTGGGGAAATACCTACTATCTCAACTCTATGGTTCTTCAGGTTAATGCCACATGCCCTTCCCCCTTCCTTAAATACCCCCTTTTTTCTGGCATATGACAGAGAGGGAAAATATCAAATACTTCAGCTAGTAACTGCTTTAATTTAATTTTAAAAAATGCTATACGTAGAGAAAAAAAATTCATTGAAAAATTTTAGACTTTTTATAATTTAGAAATTATTATTTTTTAGAATTTTCATTGATTCTTAAGTCCCGAATTCGATTATGTATTTAATTTTAAGGCCACTTGAATGTTTCTTAAGTTATACAAACTACCTCCCCCTCCCTCCCAAAAATAATTCGTGTTGCTCATAACAATGTGTAGAAAGTGTGCAATTCTTCTTTAGTTAGTAATTGCTTTAATTTAATTTTAAAAAAGCAATTCGCAGAAATTGAAATTTGTTCGATTAAAAAAATTTTAAAAAATACTTCTACAATTTGGGAGTTGTAAGGAGAGGGTACAATAGATAACGGTAGATACAAGGCTCAATTCCTTTTTAAAAATATGACAAACTATTCGCGAATGTAGCAATATATTTTTGCATGGCTGGCGACACACAGGTTATAAAATCATTTTTACAACATGACTATTAAAGTGGTAATCCTTGTTACCGTGAAAAATAATACTTTTTGCGCAATATAACATTCATTATATCTAATATAATGAATGTAATGTTATATGTAATGTTAATTATATGTAATGTTATATTGCACACACTTTCACGCCAGGGTGACCCACCGGTGGGTCACGCTAGATTTTCTCATCTTGGCGGCGCACCGGAATAAAAACTGGTGACAAATAAATTTCATTTTTTAGTCCGGGAATAATAAAAATCCATAACTACCAATTGTTTTTAACAAATGCAATTTTTTTTATTATATATAAATATTGAATTGCTTTTTCGCCGTGATAAATTTGAGATTCCGACTCAAGCCTTCAAAGAGTACGGACCTGTTTTTGAACGCTCTTCACGAACCATACCTTTACATAGAACAGCCCGCGGCGGAAAAGTGCTTCCCTCCGGCCGCCATCAGCTTCCGACTAGCATAGATCAAACATCGCCAGATGACTTTCTCGAGAAATTGGGGATTCCCCCGCAATTTCTTCTTCCGAGTAATAACATGGACAGATATGAAGCGAGAGATTTCTTCTCTCATTTTCCATTAGTAGAACTGCTTAAAGAGAGCAGAATCTACTTTAGACACCTATGGAGACTAGATTATCGAGTATGTCCCCATTATGGCTACTTACAAAAAGGATCAGATGCCATAGCCTGCAACATAGATGTCCTAACACAAAAGATGAAGAAGGAAAAAGATCTTATGAACGAACTTCCAGATACCATTCCAGAACCTAAAGCTCAAACGACTGAGGAAGAGGACACAACCAAAGTCACAGAGCCTGTCCCAACCAATCTGCCGATTAAAATGGATACTTCAGAAATTCCTGATCTCCCTGAGAAAAGGAATAAGAAAAAGAGGAAAAAGGCGAAAACGAGTGTCCACCAGGTGACACTCCCTGACTACAGAAGGCGAGCCCACCCTAGTCCCAGCTCCCGCCATCCCAGCGGACCCAGTATTGACAGAAAGAGTGGAGATTGCCGTTCCGGTAAACCCCATCACTACTACCAATTCAAATATGGACATTTCTTAAAACAAAAAACTGAAAACCCTCATCCGAGGTTTGAAAATTGATACAGATATTCTCGAACTAGAGAAATATCTCAAAGAATTCGGACTTCTCCCGCAAAAGATAGTGCAGCTCAAGACAAGAAGTGGGCGGAAGCTTAGGCTCCTTCCCACTATTCCTCATCATCCAATGGGAATCAAGCAATAGCCGAAATATCTACAGCATTAGATCTATAATAGAGAGACCAGTTCAGATCGAGCGTTTCAGAGGCGGACGATTCCAGGTCCAATGCAAAAAATGCCAGAAATTTAGACACACTCAGCGCAGTTGTTCAGCCACAGTTCCCGCCTACATGAAATGCGCAAAAGACCACTACACGTACGAATGTACAAAACCATCCACAGAGCTAGCAACCTGCGTCAACTGTAATGGTGAGCACCCAGCCTGTTTTACGGGCTGCGGTGCAAGACCCAGGAAGCTCCCTAAAGAGAGGAAACTCAAGAATGCCACAGACTCTGCTACCAGACTCCTTAGACTTTTCCAAGACATGAAAGAACTACTCAAAGATGAAGAGCTAGTTAAGCTGCTTCGCTCCCTCCTCCATGAGTCCCAGATTTAGTCCCTACAAGTCATCTCCTCATATGACTTACTCAGCGTTTGGCTGTGGTGAACTTTTACATATATTTCTTCATGAAATTTATGCCTAATCAACTTAGGACTGTTTAGTTTCGATGAATCAGTTAGCGGCGCTTTGCGCCGAATACTGAGATACTCTACATTTCCAGCATTTCGTGATAAATTTCCTTACAGTGAATTGTTATTGTTGAGAATAGATTAACTCCTCCGAATATTATCTAACATTGAAATAGTTCTTCTACCAATATTTTATCTTTTCCCGTACCAGTATTTTCCCTTTTCCCGGCATGAACGTGTTAAGTCTATGTTTCTTTCAAAATGTTAAATAGAGTTGTAACCAACTAAAAAGAAACGCTAGCAGAATTTACAAACAGTTTGAAACCATTTCCTCCTAAGTTACCTTTTAAAAAGACAATTACTGATTTCAAGAAAGAAAAGAGTGGTACCACGAGTGGTTTATTGGTAGTATTAACTTTGAAGAAACAAAGTAGTTCTGTCTACGAGAATATATTGACAGTATAAACGTTTATAATTGGATCTGAAAAACGATAAATTTCTTTAATAAAGTGACAAGTAGCAGAAAGAAATGTCCTCTAGGTGTTGACCTACATGCATAACTACCATTACATAACTACTTTTTTCATATAATAGTTTCCCATGCATATACTGCTTTTTGTGTGTTAGAATAAATAACAGCTTAAGATCACAAATTTATTGAATTCTTACTCTATGTCAACTAGATTTGATGAAATGGTTGTCGCAGCATATTGGTGCTTCGTGTCATTATGACGTGATTCCCACAATATCCAGTACCCATACTCTTAGCATACATGGGTTAACTTTAATTACCATGGAAGGTTGTATTTTTTTAGTAATTCAACTTTTCTTATGCGCCATAACAAGGTCCGAAACCTACTACACTTTTTGAAAAATACTATGTAGAACTGTAGACAATTTACAGCTAAAACTTTTTTTTTTGAATTTTAGTTTGTTTTTGCAACATTTAAAGAGCCTTGCTGAAAGATAAATAGAAAAAAAATGCATTTTATATGAATTTTGAAGTACATACATATAGTGACGTGAAAAATAAATTTGAATCAAATTTTTTACAAGAAACAATTTTCCAAAAAAGCATAAAAATTTGAGAGTTTCAGTCATAGCCCTGTCAAAACCCTTAAAAATGGTTTTATATACCAAAATGCATATTTATAAAAAGGCGAATTTATATAATATGCATTCTACCTGTTTTTAGCTTTTCCTTCCCTTTCCTTATTGAACTAAACCAAATTTCGATTGCTTCATGCGTTTAAACATAAAATACTCAGAATACCAGCCGGAGTCACCTAGTTCCTATTAAATGATATTATATATACTAACTACTAACTCAGTGGCGCGACAGCCCAT
>NC_092212.1:13203524-13213443 GCF_043381705.1 Parasteatoda tepidariorum
TGAATTCAAAATGTGAAAAAATAATTGTTTTAATATTGCTTAAATTTGTATTTTGATTGTTGTTATTTTTATGATCATTGAAACATTCAAATGGCAGAATATTTCAATGGGGGCCGGGATGTCCGCGCCCTTATTGTCGAGATTGTAATGCGCCAAGCGTAGCTTTCCAGCGTTCTTTTCATTCAATAAAAAATTACCAAACGTTACAGTCCATTTGACTCCAATAGCTCCGACAGTAATGAAGAGAATCAATTTAAGTTATTATCATAATATTAATTACCATTTTCGTAAAATGTGTAAACAATTCCATAATCTATGAATAATTACCTATTTTTTCACACTTAATTGCTGTTACTAATGCTCCAAAATCTGACGAGGTCGAACCAGACCCAAATGACCGTGACCCGAGGAAAGTCTATGACTTGGAAAGTATTTGAATAAATTTCATTTTTGGGGTTGAGGTCTAAGTTATCCAATGTGCGTTTTGCGGAAGTCTTTTGATCATGGCTTTTTAACTCAATGGATAAAGAGACTAATCACTCTAATAAGTTTTAAAATATACATAGAATTTTCATTCCATAAACTGTTTATTGAATAATTTGAAAGAATGGCCATTAAATGTAACAGTCAACTGCAATCACAGCGAGAAGTTCCTATTTTGTCAAACAAAAGTGTTTTTACGGAAGAAACATGCATTTTTTTCAACTGATTTGTATGTATTATGCACTTTATAAGAGGAGAATGAAGCAAATTCAAAAGATTTAAATTGCCTGGAAAGTTTATATTTTGCTTTCGCAGGAGATAATGTCTCCAACGCAAAGTCACTGGCTGCAAGTAAACTGAAATGTATTCTTTTCTTTTTTTATGGGGGGGGGGTGGCGGTTTTGAATAAAAATGAAGGAATATAGAAAGTTTGGATGGATTGAAGAAAGAAAGATTGAAACAGAAAGAAAGTTTGAATTTTTAAGTAACTTAGTGGAAAACTAAAATATAAAAATTTTCTACATTATTTCGTTTTAAATAATTGAAAAATTTAATTGAGCATTACTGAGCAATTTAAATTTTGTTTTTAAATAATAATTTGTGTTTATTTTTACGTAAAAATAAAATTGAGAATTATTGTGATGTACTTTAAAATTTGATTTAATTTTATTTTTCATTGGCTTTAAAAATCGGATTGAATATTTTTTTAAGTAATTTAAAATTCGAGTTTAACTTTATTTTTAAGTGATAACCCTTACATATTTGTATCTATTTGATAATTCATAAATTATTTAATATTTCCGTTATTTTTAAGAAATTACTCAAGTAAAGAAGTTCAGTGGAGAAAAAAATAGCAAAATTATGTATCGCGACAATTACAGAATCTTCTGATGACACTAAATTCCTGACGAAAGTAAAAATTCTCAGAACAAATTTTAAGACTGAGTTGGAATTTAGCAATTTACTGAACTGCAATAACATCACTTTACAGTTTTAAATAATAGCTATAATCTACCACCATTTTATATAAATAATCATGAATTGGATAGCGAGTTACTTAACGTCTGAGAACCTCGTTGTATCGTTGAACACGTTATATTTTCCTCACCGTAGAAATTTCTTAGTCATATAGAAGAAAAATACTTATCTTTTGGAGTACAAGATGTATGTTATTTACTTTATTTTTTATAACTCAAATCGTTAATAAAAAATCACTGTTATAAAATAATGTTTTTACTTATAAATCACAATGTTTTTTTTTTACCAACAAAGGAAGTCAACTAAGAAAAAGGGCTATTTTTCTCTCGAAATAACAAAGCAAATTTGTTTTTAAAAAAATCCAGGAAGTAGAAAGTAAAAGTTAAGTCTGACAATATTACGAAACGTGACGTTATAAAGTCTTAGGAAAAAGTGGATTTTGGTTAATTTCACAAAGCGTTGTAAAAAGAAATCTTATAATTATCTGGATATAGGAGAATTTTCACAGTAGGACAAGCTTGATTCAAGTATCTTTTCAAGCTGGAAAACCTTAATTTGAGGGTACTATAACAAAGTTTGTTTCTCAAGGTTTTGTTTTAAGGTAATGTGCGTAGATTCGAGAAGATTGTCCAAACCACATTTTAAAGTGAGAAATGTTTCTCGTGAACCATATAAAAAAGGTTTTATTGAGTGAATTATAAACCTTACTTTTCTATGTAGGAGGAATACCAGGCAAATATATACCCAGCAGTGGCATTTAAACTTAAAATATCAGTGTAAGTCTTAGCGGGCAACTGTACACTAGGCAGAGGCACTTACCATTAAAAAACATCAGTGTTGTGTATACCAGGCAGTGGCACTCACATCTTTTTATTAAAAATAATAAACAATGCTTATTAATAGCCGTATCCAACATAGTATTTTTTTTGAGGAAAATAGAAACAAAATTTTGTAAAATGCTTCTATTATTGAAAAAATGTATTTAAATTTTCTTACTAAATAAAATGTTTACTAAAATTTAATAAATTATAAGTATCCAAAAATTAAAATGTATTTCTGTTGTAGAAAGGAAACGCAATATTTCAAAATTCTAAAACCGAAAATAATTTTGTTGGATTTGATGCAGAGATAATGATGTAGTGTGTATACACAGCAACGAAGCGAAGAAACATTCTTCCTCAATTTTGCGAAGGTAAAGCAATTAAAATCATTCCAAACCAACTAAAAATCATCAAAATTAAAATGTGTAAGGAAACATTCCCACATTTATGCGATTAATTTCACACGCATCCCATGGCCACTAGTTGGAGAGTTTTTCACGATAAAATATATTTTACCGCTCAGCTCATTCTCCCTAGATGGTGATCGGAAATGCGTGATCCACATATAGTGTGAATAGTCCCTAAGACGAGCTGCTACCGCACACGCAAATCGCTTTGACTATCCGATCGCATGTGCGAAATTTTAACTCTCCTGAAATTGACAGAAATAGGTAGACGAAAGCGTTTAGGTAATTACAAATTCGAATAAAAATAAACAAATGTGTTTATTATTTTCGACTTTAATTACTCAATTTACTTTTTGTGAACTATTTATCAAACCTATATTGTTGTTTCAGTACGATCATAAATTATCAACAAATGGCGTGTTCAAACTTAAATAACTTTACTGATAGCAACCAGTGTAACTGCGGAAACGTCTTTGAAAATGAAGTATTTGACATCCATTTAAAAACAAAAAGATCCACCTTAAATTCTTACAAGTTAAAATGGTCATTGGATGATTTTTCAATCCTACCAATCGGTAAAATTAAAAGCGCCGAATTTCATCCACTGCCTAGAGTTACTAGTCACATAGAGCTTGAAATCGCTTCAGATGATCTCAGAATTTATCTTTGCTTGCCAGGCAAAGATTTGTTTGTGAATTGCGATTTATGTATTTTAGACGTTAATGGTCAACTTTTGTATCAAAAATCTACAACTCTAGATTGTGTGGAACGCTTTGATCTCACCGATGTTACAATGCGTGGATGTTTTGCAAAATTAAAATCCGCTCCCCAGGATAAATTGATTCTTTCTTTTTATTTAAAAATTCATGGCGTTGCTGTAACGGATGTATGTAGTTTAGGCTCTAGTGGCGCTTCATGTCGAATTAACAATCTTAAAAAACTCTCTAATGACTTGATGTCTGCTTATAAAAATTCTCTAAATACAGATATTAAATTAAATACAAGCGAAGGAAAAGCTATTGCTGTTCACAGAGCTGTGCTGTCTGCTAGATCATCTGTTTTTGCTAAAATGTTTGAGTATGATATGACAGAAAGTACTCAAAAAGAAGTTAATATAACTGATGTAGCATTTGATGTACTGAAGAAACTTGTAGAATTTATGTACAGTGCTGAGGTGTCTGATATTGCAGATCTAGATTCTGCTTATGAGCTGTATTATGCTGCAGACAAGTACAATGTTCTAGATCTTAGGAATTTGTGTGGAGATGTGCTAATGAGTAAGCTGACTGTGGATAATGCCTGTCGTACTTTGGCTCGAGTGGATCAACATGATGATAAATATATTAGAGCAAAGGTTATTCAGTACATCTGTCTACATTTAAAAGAGATTGTGAATTCAGAAGATTGGGATTCTTACATGGATAATAGACTCTCCGCTGAAGTGATTAATATGAGTTTAGCATTATAAAATTTCTTTTCTCTACTGACTTCTTATCAGTTGTTAAGTACTTTTTTTCCAATTGGAGTTGAATATTCAAATCTTTTATTAATATGTTGTCTTTTTAAAAATATTATGTATATTGAGTAGCATTTATTTGATCTAGTCCAAAGTAAATAATAGGTAAATCTATTATTATGTTAATTGGAGTTTTATTATATCAGTATTATGATTTGCAAATTGATACTTGTACATTAAAAAGTTATCAGAAAAAAACCTACTGTAATTGCACATACTACTTAAGCAAGGTGCCGAACATGTTTGATCATGTGAAAAAGGTTTGGAGGGAATTCAGCCGGCCTGGAGAAAATTTTTGGCTAATACAAAAAAGAAAAAAAATAATGTAAATTTTTTTTTTTGCTTTTTAAAATATTTCCAAGTAAATGAAAATTATAATGTCAACAAGTAAGTGAAACTGAAGTTGTAAATTTCTATAATACATAAATGTGGGTATATTTTCGTATCATGATCTGTTCCGCCGACTACAATAGCCAAGGTGCTAAATAGATTTTAAATTTGCAATTTCTTTTTTAAAAAAAAAATATTTAGATGTTTGCTGGTGGGTGGCTATGAGTTATACTTTTCAAATTGGTCCTTTCCTGTGATGTTTCTTTTTTAGTTTCTCACGCCTGCTGCCTGGAAGTTGCCAAGACTTGGCTATTATTTTGCCACAGATCAGAATGCGAAATCTTTTGAATATTGTTTCTTCTTCTCTTCTTATTTTTCTTTTATGTAACCAAATTTTTATTTATGCTCAAAATTTTTATTATTTATTTAATTTATCTCGCAATTAAAAATATAATTTAACTTTTTGCACTCTGATTAATTTAAAATATTATTTGTATTAATGTAAGCATTAATTTAAAATACATAATGTAACATCATTATATAACAAATAATAATAATAAAATTAATTTGCTAACAAAATATTACAATACAAAAATTTAAAAGTTTTAACTTTTCATGTCTCTGCATAGGAGTCAGTGAAGTGAAAAAAGTAAAACCAATTGTTTAAATAGTCTAAATTATGCAAATCTTAATAAGAGTAAAAAGAGAACATAAAAGTGTCAAAAAAACTTCCAATTCAAAATTTAAAAAATAAATTTATATAAATACAGTTATGAAGAAATGTTATACATGATAAAAAAAAATTTTTTAGCTATTCAGTTTTACTTAAAGTAAATATTTTGATTTTCTAAATCAAACTATAGTTGGAACATAAAACAGAATGTATTCATAACTATCTAAATACTTGTAAGTAGATTTTAACTTTATCTCAATGATAATGGAAATCACTAATTTCCTTAAGTTTTACAAATTTAGTATTCTTATGCTTACTAACAATGTTGTCAAATAAAATGTTTTTCTTTTCATTAATTGAAATTTGAAGAAAAAAAAGTTTTTTGATAATAAAATAACTATTTCCCCTTAGGTAAATACTGTCTCCTTTAAAAGCATTTCAATTAGGAACAGTTATTGCAAAACAATAGTTTTCTATACATATACATGAAAGTAAGTTACTATATTTTGTACAAATCAAAGGAAACTTTTTCTTTGCTTGCAATTTCTTAGATAAATGTGAAGAGCACAGTAATTACATTCAATGCAATCACAATTTTTTTAAGAAAAATTTATTATCCCTAAAAGAAATGGTACTGCAATCAAACTTAATGGTTCTTTGTAACCTTGAAGTAATTACACAAAAGTGAGAGAAACATACAATGTGATTATATAAATTATTCTAAAAATACTGATTATAGATATTCAAACAGTCATATGATCAGAATATGTATGCATTTATCTCTGTAACTTCATTATATGCTAAATTACTTAAAAAAGAAATATGTAGAAGTTTGCCTGAAGGTGGCTGCAAGCTCCCCATGGGCTTAGAATTCGTCTAAACTTGGAGATTATTTTGGTGCAGATACCAATATGGAAATCTTACACTGACATTTTATGCTCAATAAGAATTGTTGCAAATATGTTTCAAAATTAATTAAATTTGATTATTTTTTATTTTATTAAATCCTTTTAATACATTCTGTCCAGGTGTTAAAAATGTACTAAGACATGTTAATGAGTTAAATATTAAGAATTTATTTTCTTATTTAAAATATGTATGAGGAAAAAGATTGTCAGCACAAACCATCAGAATAAAATTCAAATTGTTATAAATTTTCTTAAAGTTAACTTAGTGAGCTTAATACTTAGTCCCTATTTCTTAATTCTGATCTCCTTCAGAATTTGCAATCAAACATATTTGAGAAGTTTTTTTGTGTGATTTTATTAAAGGTTTTATTTTATTGTGACTTTTGATTTGCTAAAAGATACTTAGATGTCAAAGGGAGCAACCATAAAAGAACCCTTTATCACAACATATAATATACTTATATTAGTTATCTATTACCATAGTAACTATTACTTATTAACAAAGAATCAGTAGTTACTTATACAGTAAAACTTGTGTAGGTTGACCACTTGTGGTGCATTGTTTTAGTGGTCAACTTATAGAGGGGGTGGGTCATTGTTTACTTTTTCGTTTCCTATATCATGTTGCTATATATTTAATTTTTTTTTTTTACTTGACTTAAAAATTTTATTCAGAAAATATGCAAATGAATATCTTAAGAAATGTGTTTAAACCTGAATGAACTTCAATTTGATACATATATTTCTAATATTTAACTAATTTTTTTTTAAAAATTATTTCGTTAGTTATGCATGTGAAGTGTTTAATAAATATAATTTCTTAAAATATCAGAACACGAAAACATGTAATTTGAAAACTTTAACAAAATAAAATTATTTGAACACTTTAAAATTTATTTACTACACTTTAAGATCAAAGACCATAAATAAAGGATTCAGCATTCATTTATTCAAATGCTCACTATTGCAACTGGAAGAGCAACTTTTCAACTAACACACCTGTTTTCAATGAACAGATGAAAGAAATGGTCAAAAGCTGGCCCCTTACAGTTTCCCCTGATGGTCAACTCACAAAAGGGTTTAGATTAGCTTTTTACACTATTTCACCAAACAAGTGAAATTTTAACATACATTGCCAAAATGACAGAAAATTTTCTGAATTTTTTTTCTGGTCAACTTATGAGGGTTTTAGAATAGAATTTCATAATACTCCTAGATAAAATTGACTTATTTCAGTGGTCAACATACAAGATAGACAGGTGGTCAAGTTACAAAGGTTTTGCTTCTTTATATTATATAGGAAAAATTTCGTTCTTGATAATTGAGGTCAACTTATGCAGGTGCCCAACTTACAAGGGTGGTCAACTTGGCAGGTTTCACTGTACTTATTACTTCAGTAAGTATAAGTACATGTAAGTTATTCCCCCTACTAAATTATGCAATAGAGGTTTTAATAATTAATAAACCCTTTAAATAAATAAGTAATATGTTTGGCAAATCATATATATATATACAAAGATGCCAACTGCTCCGAGCACGCCAAAATAATTTTAAAAAACAGTAAATAACTACTAAGTAATTTTTTCAATTATTTGCCTATTTTTGCTTGCTTTTTAAAAACTATAGCATGACTTAAGTACTGTAAAGTGGTGAATTATATAACTCTGCTAATTTAGAAGTAGTGGTGGATAAAATTCTACTAAATTAAATTTATTAAACCAAGAATCACAATTGATAAACTACCACTTTAAAATATATATTTGCTGTCTGGAGCAAGTTGGCATCTCTGTATATATATATTTGGCAAATATAATGATGTATTAGTACTTTTAATTGAAACGTGGGTATATGTTACCGTGAATGACCGAAATCAAGAGAATGTTGACAATCGCCGGTGAATGTCAACAATTGTAGTCCTTTGGTGAATGTCCTAAATATTTGTTACATCTAATTTGATATTAATTTATTTGTTGATATTAAATTATTATATTCATTCGATATTTTAATATGTGCTGAGGATAGATTAGGAGTAACATCAGAGTTCCGGTTAAATGCATACTGGGCATTGCCATTTAACTAGACCTAGTATATATTTCAGAGATTTGTGACTATGTGATGACAAAGCGACTATGTGATTGTCGACATTCTACAGTGGAAGTCAACAATTTTGTAACATATCTATAACATACACAAGTTTGATATGATTTTGTTTCAACATAAAATGTATTACTTTTAGCTTTTTTGTTAGCATTAAACTTGTTTTACCTCAAAAACTGGTTTCTGACCTCATGATTCAATGGAGAACTAGTCAAGTTTTGATTTTGTGACGTTGCCAAGTTAACTGTTAATCGATTATAAAACCTAAGCATAAAGTGTCCTATAAAAGTCCTCTTTTTTGCTCTGAATCTAAACAAAAACTGGTTCTGAAGCGTGCAAAGATGTTTTCCCTTTCTCGTGCATACACAAAGCAGAGTTTGTTACATAATGGAACCAGTTAAACGTCTTTTCCTTGCTTTACTTATGCGGCAAACATAAACATTGAAACCAAAATAGTTCAGCACCACCCCATTCGCATTGTGTACTGAAAAAAAGTACCTTGTAGGGAATGTTTTATACTATTTTGTTTAGAGTTGTAGCATTGGAAATGTTTGTGTGTTTATTATTGTGGCTGACATTGGTCCAAATTATCTGAGTTTGAACGATATTGTTTTTATATTTTTTATTTTAGTTTCTTTCTGAAATTATCAGGTTCATCATCAAAAGAATAAAGAGATAATAATTTTAACAACTCAACTATTCATTTAATGACAGGTTGAATAAAAATCTTGCTCAACCAAGGAAAAAGTATTGTGTTGATACTAGTATTTGATATAGTATACTTTATGGTTTGTAACTAGGACTGGGCTATAAATCGATGTATCGAGACATATCGATTTAACGCATATATCGGCAAGACGATACAGCGACTCTCATTCAAGGCGATGCATCTGAAATCTGATTTAAGCCGTCGAGTATAGGCAACGAGCGCAAAACGATATAAGACACGCAAGGATATAAGAACGATATAGTGATATAAGACTCTTCTCTTACGTTCCGATGTCGACTCGCGCTGTTGAAAACGATGTTCGTTTCGTTATGTTGAAATGGCCTTGATTGGTGAGCTGTAGAATCAGAGTTTTGAGAACACATATCGTTTTTTTCGTATCATTTTTTTCGTTGTCGCGACTTTACTTGTAGATTATTTTCAGTGGGACTAACTTCGTGATCGCCGATGTTACCTTGTTCTGAAGGCAATCTATTATTGAAAAGAATATATAAAGAAGAGTTTCTTCATTAATTAGATAAGTTTTTTTTTTAAAAAAACTTCTTTTTATTTTTAAATGTGAAAATTATCGGCAATCTAATTTCGGCTCCCATAAAGAATTGTATTTGTTAGGTTATTTTTTTACTTTCTTTTAATTTATTAAAAACTTTTTGGATGAAACTTCTAATAATTTAATGAGTTTTTATTACTGATTTTAAATTTATAAATCTTGTTGTTTTAATGTTTAGAAATAAAGTTAAAACAAAATTTATTTTTGTCATTTGGATTTGGACATTAAGTCAATTAACTTTGTTTATACAAAAAAATTTGAAAGGTTCGCGTATTTTATTCTTTTTTTTAAATCATTTAGCACTTCGTTTTATTAGAGAGTATAATAATTTTTTTTAAAAATATTCTTTTCATATTATTTGTTAATTAGCTAAATATATTATCGAATATCACAATTTTTTTATTTTTAAGCGGGCTGAGTTAAAGCATA
>NC_092212.1:13213784-13257482 GCF_043381705.1 Parasteatoda tepidariorum
ATTTTTTTTCATTAAGGGTGTTTTAGGGGTTAACTTAAATTAAGACTGCTTATACCTTATAAACGATAAAGAAGTGCAAATATTTCATTCTGTATCTACACACATTTTTTCAATAAATATTTTAAGTAAGATTTGTACATCTTAGTCAATTTATTTAATATCTTTCTTTAGCAAAACATATATATTTTCAAATTTATAAATTGATTTAAATCAATATGCGTATGAAGTCTTGATAGAAATCTGACTTTCTGTGCCTTAAAGTAAATGAAATTTGATTACCCTATATCGTGATACATCGCTATATCGCGATGCAAAACTGACGATGCATCACGATATATAATTTCTAATATCGCCCAGTCCTATTTGTAACATAACTTATAACAACAAATTTAATCTTACTTCAAATGAATATAATTAAAAAATGTTTCCTTCATTATCCTCAAAACCTTTCGAACAAAAAAAAAACAAAAAATCACGTTCCATAATACTAGTTTCTATATAACAAAATATACTTTCTATCCCAAGTATTTCTAATTACACAGTAAAATAATATTTATATAAAACAAAATAGCATATTATTTTGATATATCACTGATCACTAAGAAGTCAAAGTAACTAAGATTCAATGTAAAAATGTTCAGAAAATAGTTCTTATGTCAGTAGTGTAAATATGCACACTATTTACTAAGAAATTGTTCTTTGCAATTAAAGTAAAAAGTTACTTTAATCTAGATAATATTGTTTTGTATTTATAAAATTGTAAAACTAGTCATGATGAAAATGCTTTAAATAAATATTTGTTTTTTAAAAATATTTGTAGGTATTTTTATTCTTTCTTTAAATCTCACTTAATTTTTTCTTTTAAAAAATGGGATAATTTATAGATCATGAGATTCACTGCTCAAAAGTGTTCAAACCCTATGGAAAAAAAAAATATCTACCCCAGAACCTTAGAGTTCAACTGTATGGCATAAAACTAAATTTTAAAACTATGATTAATAAAAAAATTTCATTCTACATATTTAAGATTTTTAAAATAATTAAGTCTTCCTTTGCTTAACCAACTTCTAGCTTATGAACTTAATATAAGTTCTAATACTTCATCTAATATAGATATTCCTCAAAAAGAAGACCAATAATTTAAGGTACCGCTGTTCTAGAGCACTAGGGTTACATGGTTAAATTCTTTCAGGTTGTGATATGGGGTAAACAATTTAGGACAAGTTTTAACTTGGGTCATCATAATAATTATCAGCACATACACACTGTTCATTTATATGTAAGCACATAAACATGTTTCACATCTTATTCTTTTTTAAGTATAAAGAAAGTGACAAATGATACAGAACAAAATAATTGATGGCATAGCAATTATTTATATTAGAGGAATGAAATGGAAAAACTAGTGTTAGTAATTTCTAACAGTTTAGTTTCAGCAAGACCTTTGATAGAGGGCCATAGATCTGATTTGATAAACTTCAGAGCTGAGAATAGTCTAAGTTGACAAAAAAAGCTTTTACTGTTAGAGTTACCTCTTTTAACTTTTCAAAATAGATTTTAAAAGAGGTGCCTTGCAAGAATGATCAGATTTCTCTGTGCTGTGTAGAAATATTGTTTATATACTTTTTAATTTTATATCTAAAGGCTCTTGGTTTTTTTTATTTTCCTTTCCTTTGTTGTGAATTATGACACAACAATACCATCTATGAGCTGAAGAAATGTTTAAATGAATCAATTTAATGAATAATGGCAAATATCACATCCATCTTCCCCTCCCCTTATATTTATTTATTAATTAATAAGTCAATAAAATAATTACATATTTATTACTGTTTATAGTCAATAAATAACACAGTTTATAATGAGATTCTTTTTTACAATATATACTTTATTTCAAATTCATTCTCTCCAACAAACTCTGGAGCCAGAGTCAATGCGTTTTTGGCGACTAAAACTGTGACTCCTTTTATCCAAAAATCTGCTCAACTCCGATTACGTCTCTACAGCCAGGAATTTCTTGGGCTGGGTGCAAAATGAGAGGTTTAATGAGTTGAACATTGATAACCGTAAACCTAAAAATAGGCCATTTCTTCTAAGCTGCTTATAAAATAAAATAAAGCTTTCTAGAATATTACATTGTTTCTTAAACAAAAATGGAAGTTTTCATTATTACGTTCCCAGGTTGAAATCTTATTATTGCTTACAATCAGCTCCTCATCCACACAATATATTTTTATTTTAGTATGGTTGAATGCACAGTTTAAAATTGTGTAAAAATCCATTATTCTTTCTCACCATGACTTCATTATGACTCACCATGACTTTCTCACCATGACTTAACTTTCTTTTTTTTTGTTGCCAACTACATTTTTTTAAAATATAAAATGCATTTTTATTAAGCACTTATAAAACAATTCACATCTATGAGTTTGTTTTTTGAATTTGTTGACACCATTTTACAATTTCTTGGAAGGCGCTAATATAATCATCTTCTTTAAAATTCTGGTTGGACTTAGCAGAATGGTCGTAACCCTCTAGCCATTGCAATTTGTATGGCGCTTTCATACTTTTCAGAACATTCTCTAGCTTGCCTTTCTTACACATTTCATCATTAGAACCACTGAGGAAGAATATTGGTTTTTTAGCATTTAATAGGGGTTCTTTTCTCAATTCACTGTCATCGCCAACTTTATGAAGGGGATAAGATAAACACACTACTCCTTTTAATTTGTTGAACACCTGAGAATCACATGCTTCATCAGAAACCAACATAGCAGCAGCTCGTGCACCCATTGAACGACCTAAAATATTGAGATAATTTCAATTGTTTTTAATTAAAAAGCTCTTGAGAAAACATCTGAGGTTATTGTCGTGTTCACTAATGTTAAAGTATCTGCACATTTCTTCAGATATATTTTCTGCAAGAAACGTGTTTAAATGTAAATTTAAGTGCTGTTTGTCTTACAAACTACGGTTATGAAACAATCTGCAATTGCTAATATTTTTTCGAATATGTTTTTATGCAGAAATAAAATTTTAAAACCTGAATCAGGGCAGTCACAAACCCTCAGAAAAAAAAATTCACTAATTTTCTAACATTAGGTCTGAATCTTATAAATAATTTTTAAGTTGTGCCTTATACTTAAAAATAAAATATATTACATAACACTCATATGAGCCATTAGAGTTGAAATTTATAAAAATTTGTTCAATAAAATAATTGCAATATTTATTTATTTATATATATTTTTTGGAACAAAATATCAGACTTCTAGGTAAATCACGTATAAATTTATTCGTTCTAACCTTTTAAATATTTTGCATTTATTCCCTAAATATTTTCTTGATTTTTCTAGATTGATATAATTCTTTGACCTCTCGACCCTGTTAAGACAGTTTAAGCTTTTGAAGTGACTTTAATATAACAATTTTATTAGAAAAGTAAATTTAATTATTACTGTTTTTTTTTAAAAAATATCAATAAAAACTTTACTAGTTATTATAAAACATCATAATCTAAATAAATAAAGTTCTTATTTCTTTTTCACGCTGGCAACAAAGAAATGGAATATTACATGTATGAGCTGTCATATGCACGAAATCATAAGCAAATACGTTTACCAAAAATGAGAATTCTTTTCTCGCGTGAACAATATAAAGCAAAGTGAGCTATAAGTTTGGAAGAACTCCTTTCATATGAGACTTGGTAATGAGGCATAGCAATCTACAGGGGTCGGGAAGCTTCAGCGAATAGGGAGCAGAGCCCACTACTTGCTATTATTTTGCATGTTTGAAAGCTACAGCCAACAAACAAATGTTACTACAAATACTTTTAAACACATATGAAACTTTGAAGATATTTTGTTTCAAAGAGATGTTTCATTTGAAGCAAAAGGTTTTCTCACCATGAAATTATTTTGAATAGTTAGCAATCTTTCTTGAAATCAACTATACATGAGATAGTGACAAGATTATTTGTAAAACAGAGGAAAAGTAAAAAAAAAAATGCATTTTATATCATATTTTAAATTTTTTGTTTATAAATCAAAACTTTCCAAGTACATGTGGAAATGGTATAACTTTTTCACTCCTGAAATGTTTTAAGGTAAACAATATGCTCATAGAATAATCATTTAGGCAAACAATATGCACATAGACTAACTTGTGATTATATGTTTTTTATATTGGTTATAAAAATTCATTACTTTAAAAATAAAAGTTAAAAACTGTGGTACAGTCATATAGTGTTAACAATTTAAACATTTTCTATGGAAATTACATTTGTTTAAATTACTGGACAAAAAAATCACCCTTATCCCCCCAAATTAGATATATAAAAAGTAAATATAAAAAAAACTTCATACCAAATTAATAAAGGTTAGTTAAATAATATGTAGAGCAAGAAATGTTGATACAAATAAGGACATTAAAATAATTACTTTCAAGAGGAATGAATAGGGTGTTTTTATCAGTAAAAATAATTTTTTTAAATCAGAAAAACACTTGGAATAAAATAAATAAAGCTTAAAACGCATAATAAATAAAATCAAAAGAAATTTTTACATAATAAATAAAATCATTAGAATAGAATATTTCTCCCTTTGATACAAACCAGTATAAGTCAAATAATTTATAGTACAGTAGGGAACCGATTATCCGGAACGATCGGGACCATCACTATTCCGGATAACTGATTTTTCCGGTTTTCTGAATCGCTACAAAAAGCCGTTTTTTTTATTGTTAAACCCAACTAAAAAAATTTTTTTTTAGGAAATAATCTTGAAAAGAAGAAAAAACGATGAAGTAATACACTAATGATTATTTCCAAAATGATGGTAAGGTGAACATCTTTCAAAAAAGAAAGAAAAATCCTAAAATCTTATAAGGAAAAAAAAATTTGTTAAAAAAATGGCGGGAAAATTTATCGAATTTCGTTCCGGTTTTCTGGTTTTCCGGTTTTCTGATTTCCGGATAACGGGTTCTGTACTGTACTTCAAAATTAAGAAATAAGTAAAAGTAGTAGTCAGGCATCAACAAAACACAGGCATGATCACCACAAATGCATAAAAAATCATAGTTGCTCTCAACATTGTAATAAAATGTAACCTATTTTTGTTTTTTTAACAATCTGAATAAAAAAATTTTTTTTGGGGGGGGGGGGAGAAAAAAGATTTTTCTAACGAAAATTCGACAAGAACTTCTTTAAAATGTATTTTCTATTAATTCATTTATATCTCATCCCTTGTACAAATTCCCTGTTTGGATAAAGTTTTAATTTATCATTCTTTGACTATTTTTTCTGAGAGGTTTAGTTTAGTTGCTCTAATGCGTTAAATAAGTAAAAACTCATATAGGAAATGCAAAAATAAGCTATGATGCGTAATTCTTCAGCGTAGAAAAAAAAAGCATGACAGCAGATGTAGGTGTGAATCGCCCAAATATAATTCTTCTTGTTTAGCTTACCAATAAATAGAATAATTATAAATGTGAATATTAATAAATGAAAGAGGGACCCAGAAATTTGGAAGTCCTGTATCCCAAGAAACAGAAATTCTGTTTAAATAATAACGAGCAGAATCACTGTTTAAAAAATATTAAAATAATTGTTTTTATGATAGTATTTCATAAAAACAAAAAACAGTTGACCTTATTCCACATGCTAAATTTTAAACTTTTGTACACCTCTGTTAGTAATAAAACATAGTACTTTTTTCAACTGTCTCTTACCTCCAACAAAAATCATCTTGGGGCTGTATTTTTCATTGACATAACTCTGGAAAAAAAACAATGTGATTAAAAGTAAAATTAAAAAATTAATAGTCATCTTACAAAAAATAATAAAGTATTGAGCATTAAATAACATCAGCACTATCAAAAGTATAGCATTAGATACAAAAAGGTTCTGTAGGCTTCTGAATCAGGGTTACTAGATTTAACTGATCTCTACAATTAAAAGGTACTTCTTCAAGGAAAAAATGGATTAAAATAAATTTTTTTAAATTCATTTCGATGATAATTTTTATTAATTTTTTTAAAACATATAAAATTGTTTCATTTGTATTAAAACATATCTACTAGTAATTCAATCATATTTCTTTCAAAAATATATAAGTAGAATCATATAAATTTGAAAGTGGCTGTTTAGGAGAAATTTGGGTACATTAACAAACACTTCACAACCAATTTTAATATAAAATGGACATCTCACAACATTTTTTTTACTGTTAAAACACTACGGATCATTTACAAAATATTTTATCATAAAAATGGTCTTTTTTACATTACTTTTATATTTCAAAATTTCATTCACCAAATTTTTCCTTTAAAAAAAAGATTCAATGACTCTATTAAGATATGATTCTAAAACTAAAACTGTTTAAAACACATTGTTTTTATGTTTTTTTTGCAAAAACAAAACCTTATTTTCACACATTTGCAGAAAAAAAGACAATGATTTTACACTAATTATAAATATAAAAATTTAAGAATTTTTTCAAAAAAATACTTTGGCAGAAAGATAATGATTTTAACGCTAGTTTTAAATATAAAAATTAAAGACAACTGATTTTAGGATTTTTTAAAAAAAATATGAGTCAATCTTTATGAATTTACAAAATAAATAGACATCTCATAAGAAATCTTCAACAAGTTTATTAATGAATAGAGATACAAACTATTAATATATTTTTTTGAATTTTATTACAATAAATCCTTACAACTTAAACCGTGAGATTTTGGGCTATTTAGAATTTTATTTTATTTGAATCTTTCAGATGTCATTAAACTTACTTACTAAATATAACAGAATTCACCTGGAATAGGTCAATATAATCAGTAGTGAAAAAAAAAAAGTCTTGCAATTTTTAAATAAAATAATACTCCAAAATACAAAGATTAAGAATATATAAAATACAGAATATCTGCTATATAGAATCTTGTGTTAGATAAATCATTACAATAACTTTCTAAATATGGCAATATATATTTGGAACAAATCAATATTAAGTCATTTAAATAATTCTTAAACAAAAAACACTTTGGAACAGAAAACTATGCATTTAAGAATTTAATATTTACAGCAAAAATAAATAAAATAAATTATCAAGCGCTTAAGAAATAAAGTGCAATAAATGAGTAAATTTTTATTTGCTTTACAGATTGTAAAGTTAATAGGGTTTGCAGAGAAATGTGGTTAATAGAACTACATTATATAGATCTTCTATTCTATAAGTATTTTTTAAAAAAAAAAAAACCTTTTACTTTTAAAATGCAAATAAAAAAACTTATTCTCACCAGGACTTTCCCAAATACTTTGATTCTGTACTTTATATTTAATCCTTTACAAGTGAAGCATACAACAACGTAATTCTGAGAGGCCAGAAATAATCTTATAGCTTTAAGTTGAGGAGTGTTTAAATCACCTCCTGCACCATGTGTGAGAACTATCAGAATTCTGTCTTTAGAGCAGGAACCCACATAAGTTAAAACAGAAGGAATTTCTTTACTCTCATAGGGTACAGCAAAATCAACCTAAAGAGAAAATTATGCAATAAGGCAGTAATTTCCAAGAGGAAAAAAACCTAAAATTTAATAGTAATAAGTACTCAGGATTGTTATAAGGTAGCTTTGCTGATATATGACCTTGAGATAAGTGAATGGAGTAAATGTTTGCACATGGGTATGTTCGATGCGGTTGAGAATGATGTTAAAAACACTAGCTTTGGATCTCGTTGCTACGTGGTTTTAAAATTTCCAAACCAGGGCTCGAAAAACCGCCCATCGTAGCAACACCTCCTAGAAAGAACAGGCCTCAGCACGGGTTACCATAAATATCCCTTAGCAGTCCTAACGTAATGACATATTTTGTATTTTTAAACACTGCGCAGCTTAGTACCCCTAATGTAATGACATATTCCTTATTTTTCGTCTACTGCGCAGTTAACTTCGTCACATCGGACTACTAAATTGATCCGTGCTGAGGCCTTTCTACTTCTAGGAGGTGTTGATCGTAGGCAGTCAAAAATTTCCCGCAGACAACGAATTTCTCGAATCCGGCGTCCACACAAACGGCCATTTTCCCGTTAATGTTCGCAATACATTTTCAATTTTTGTTTCTTACAAGAGTCTAGAGCAGCACTTCTAAAATGACCCTCTAATCTAGAAATCCAGTTAATCCCGCTGTTGAAAGGGGCTTTTCAGCAATGAACTTACAAAAAAAAAAAAAACAGATTGCTGGCAAACGTCATATTTGATTCATTTAAAAAACGCAGTACACTTGGATAAATTGACATTCCAGATAACTTGACCTTTTCTATTTAATTTATTTCATAAAAGAAATACTAGGTTACTAATAGTAACCTAGTATTTCTTTTATTATTGTATAATGTAATCCTAGTAACTACTAATTCATTGTACAATTTATATAAACGTTTGTAATAAATAAGAGAAAATTATATATTTATTTATTTAAAAGCTACGGGTTAGTTTCAAAGGAGGACGGGTACATTGCTTGACAAGCCGTCCTCGGTGATGGGAAAAATTTCTGAGTTTTTTCGAGCCATGTTCCAAACAACACTTTTTTAAAGTCAAGCATAATTCTTACAGTAAAAAAGTTAAAATAAGAATTGATCAAAAAATATATTTTTTGCACAAGAAATTTACGATGTTAAGCTTCTGCCAAGCATCACTTTCTTCAGTTATCACTAAGGAGAAGAGACGGTGATAAAACGTGTTCTGTATGTTTACAAAACACGCTTGCTAGAACAAGTCAATGTGAAAACATCAAAAATTTGTGAAACACAAAAATCTTTCAAAATACACAAAAACATTCTTTTTTACTGTTTGCTCCTGCATTTTATTTCCTTTAAAAAAAATTGCTCTTTTTTTTAAAAATATATTTCTCTCTAACAACACTATTATTACTTAATAAATAATTATGCATAACATAAATAATTATGGAGTTCAAAATAAAAGCTAATTGAAATTTCGACTTTCGTTCTAATATATTTATTATATTAATATTATATCATCAATTTATCACATAGAATTATTATATAAAATAAAAATTAAATGAAATTTCTACTTCAGTTAAATCAGTTTCTTTTTTCCTTAGTTTCAAAATGTTTGTTGATGAATCAAGAAATTCCTCTTTAGAATCAGTAGCAGATACAAGATGCATTATTTTATTACTTTTAAAATCTATATCGCCATTTTCTTCATCATCTTTATTCCTTTTCCGCCTAAAATCACAAGAGAAGAATTATGTACTTAACAAAGTTGCACTAAAGAATAAACTAAATAAAATACATATCTGAAAAAAAAAAGTTAACATTTCTTATTATTTTCATAATTAAAATAAAGTTTTCATTTATAATGTTTTACAAAATTTACAGGTTGCTTATTAAGAAGTGTTTTTCAATTATTTATAACATAAGTAAATTACGATATTAGTAAATTTGAGCTTATATTTATTTGAAGTTTTGGTAGCACCTAATTTTAATTAACTATTCTTAAGGAAAAACACAAAAATAAATTATTTGTAAGATTTAGGGGGCACCCACAAATGTGGGAGCATTAGGTCAGGGCCTCTCAGGCCTTATGATAAATCAGGCACTTTACATAATTATAGCATGATATTTGTAAATTAATTTTATTACATTTATTTTTAGTTGTTATGTTATTGCATTAATTATATTTATGATATAATGTTTTATCCATAGTTCAAAAGTAAAATTTTTTAATAATCTCTTTTTTAAATTAATTATGGAAAAAACTTGAAAATATTTCAAATTTGAAAACATAACATTTTCCAAAAAGACAAAAAGCATATTTTTACACAGTTTTGTTAACATTTTGAGCATCACCTCTCTTCATCCTGAGAAAATCTCTGCTTGTGCTCTTGCAACAAGTGATGTCATAGAGAATAAAAAACTATGAAGTACTTAATATAATTGAAATAAAATAGATCCAATGATTAAAGTATCAATACATTTGAATTCCTAAATAAAATGCAAATATGCTTAATCGTTTTGTTAAGGAAAAAAATTTCGTCGGCACTCAATTTATTCAACAAAATGGAATGCAATGGAAAATGAATGTCAATGGAATTATAAACGTTTCTATATATTTGCAATAACAAACAATTAACATATTGATATATCTACAGGAATCTTTTATTTTTAAGTTTAAATCAATGTTATATGTTATTTATTTATTTTTTACAACATGCAACAAAACAAATAATTCAACCATCATATACTTTCGAAGTGATTTAGGAGACATGTCGAAATATCCGCCGAATTTCGATCCTCTTACTCGTTGCCGACTCAAATAAAATAAACAGCAATACAAATTGCTTAAAAATTTCAATTAGGCTAACTTTATCACTAATGATATTTTTAACTTGTCAATATCATTTAAATTTAAACACTTTAACTTATACTACTTACGCTTGTATATAAATTTTTATAGTGCTGCCATCTATCAAATGTATTGTAAAACACATTTTAGAGAATTGGAAATTGAAAGAGAATCAGAAAATACAGAAGCTGAAATAAGTGTATCAAGGGTTAATGTATGGAAAAACAATAAATGTTACAATTAAAATTTGCGTAGATAATAATGAGATTTGGTAGGTTTCATATTTAATGAAAAAAATTTCATTTAATGTGTAACCTTGATTGGGAAAGCCTACTGCTGCCATCTACCATAATACATATAAAATTAATATTCCAGTATAACATTTTTCTTTTAAATATTTTTTTAATTATTTTTATTCTAATTTATTTACTTTTTATTTTTGCTTAAAATGTAAAGAATATCTGAAGTGCAATTTAAAAAAAGTAATAATTTGTAAAATGTTTTATTCAAATTCATTACGAAAAACCTATTGTTATCTACTCAATCGAAAATTAATGTTTAATGTGCAAGTTACATATACTAACCATTTAAATACAGTTATTTTCTTAGCTTTATTCTTAAAAAGTTATTCAAATTGACTATCAAAATAAATTGAAGTATAAATAAAAATTAAAGGAAAAATATTGTAACTGGAATTCAGCAATTATTTTTTAAAAAAATGACGCATTTCATGGAGTAAATAAAAATATGGACAAAAAAATTAAAATAAATAAATATAAAATTGAATAAAAAGCATTTAATTGTAAGATATTTTTTATCTTTCATCTATTTTATTCTTTATTTGTTATTGAAAAAATTGATATTAGGTCAAATCAATATATTTCAAACAATGTATTTAATCTGTCTAAAATATTATTTCTCCGCATAGATATATGCAAAGCATTATATGCATTAGTGATCCATGCTAAAAACTCACAAAATTCTGTGTGTGTTTGGGATGTTTACTCCTTGAACGTATTTTTAATATGGATTTAAGAAGAAATAATTATTTAGCACCTGATAAAAAATTTTTATTAATTAGAAGGAGTTGCTACTCCTCATGACTCTTGATCTTAGATCAACAACTTGCTACTTTGAAAATAAAATATTTAACTTAATTTAATTCAAAACTAGAATTTTTACTTTGTTAAAAAGAGTGTAGCGACAAACGATGCAATATGGCAAATAATGTTGCCCCAATGCTGATATTTAATATATATATATATATATATATATATATAAGGCATTGCATTAAGTAATTTCATGTTTTGTTTATCAGGTTCTTTTTTGTTACATTTAATTATTACATAAAAATTAAAAATTTTTATTTTCAGCTGTTTTTGCATATTGTAGAATAATTAATGCCNAAGGCCGTGGTAAGTATACTTACCACCACGTTTTACCACTTTTAATTTAGGTTTCCATTTTTCAATAACTTCAGCTTTCTTGAAGTGAGTTTGAATAAAATTGGTAACCATTTGTCACTTTTAAAAAACGTATAAAAGTTATAAAATACGTCATTCCCTTTGAAGTTTGTAGCATTTAAGGAATTTATTTTATAAATAAAGAAAAATAAGAGTCAGTAAGCTTCTAACACGTCATGTTAAATATATTTACCACCAAAAAAATGGCATTTTTATAAACTAAATGAGTTTTTTTTTTTAATATCAATTACTGTTCTTAAAACAATTTCAATTCCAACAATACTTTAATTTACCTTTACTAGAAATAAAGGGCCCGTTAAAGGGTTAATAGCAATAAAAATTATTAATAATTTAGAATTGAATAATTTTGAAATGTGTAATTTTAACATTGCTCAAATTAACATTTTGGACATTCTAGATGTGATTTTAATTTAAAATACAAAAAAAAAAAAGAAAATCTATTACATGCCAATTAATATATTACACAAAATAATTTTGCCGTATGGGCTAAGTCTGGGGTCTGAAGTAATACCCTAGAAGTAGAGAAACTACTGGGATTGTTGGTTTTCTTCGTAGTTTGTAGTGAAGTGTGGTACTTTTTCAAAAAGGATTGCAGTGAATAGTTCGATTCAAAAACACTAGTTTGTAGCGATTTCTGACAACTTCTTCAAACGTTAGTTTAGTAAAGAAACACGAACTTAACGCTACTATTTTTAGAATTTGATGGGTACAAATCTTCGCAGATCCGTCGCTTGATGCAATGAAAATGATTCTGTGACTGCAGAGGAAACGTTTTTTCGATGTACTTAATTTCTTAGAAGAAATGAAAGAGCATTAAATAATTTAAAATATTTCAAGTATTTGTATTTGATACTTTCGCATTTCTAAAATTGAATATTCGCTGTCGAAAAAAACATAAGAAGTTGAAGCTTAAGTGAACAAATTCGAAAGAAAAAAAAAAGTGTTTTGGAATTACAAACTGGCCTTATTCCCTTATTTAGGGTATAAGTTAATTTCTTATTTAAAACCCTTTCAAACATAAGTGTAAATTAAGTATTAAGTTCTCCAGAAAATATATAATTATAATTGTTTATTAATTATAATAATGTACATCATAGCTAATATATACACGTAATTTTATTTTTTGATTTTTTTTCTGGATAGGGATAAAGAATCTAACCTCCCCTCTTAGCTTTGGCCCGCCCTAAAGCAGAAAGCTCTTAACCGCGAGGGGATGAAAATAAAAATTACGATTACCGTTTCCTGAAAGTTGAAAAAATCAATATTTGACAAGCACAGTCAAAAAATTGATGTAGAAATTTTCCTCTCGAGAAAAGTGGTAATTGCTTTGGCGCAAAAAGAAAATTATTGTCGAAGGGAGGGGGGCAATGAAGTAATTTATCATTTTAAGAAAATCGACTGGAGGCAAAACTTCTGAGGGGGCAATGTTATTAACTTGTCCCAGCTTCAGGAAGTTAGTTTTCTTTAGGAGAGAGAGTTTTTAAAATTTTAATCGATATCGATTACTTATTTGCATTCATAATTCTTCTTTTATTTTTTAAGTTATTCACGAGTTTAGTAATGATTGGAATGATTAATATTTCACACAGTTCCGCTATAGTTGTAGACAAACTTAAAATTTCGTCCTCGTGGTTGGAAAGAGTGTTGTTTGTTTAAAAATAATAAAATCAACTTTTTCAGATTTTAAGATGATTATGATTTAATTTTTTGTGCTTTATTATTTATGTTAAAACCGAACTAATATCAATGTTTTTATCTTTAAGGTCTCATCTACTTAATGGGTCCAATGGCTAAAATAATTTTTTTATCACACTTATTATTGTCATATTTGCAATTGTAATTAATTATATAATTATTATTATACAATTGTAATTTTATAACCGTAAATATATAATTATAATTAGATATTATAATTAGATATTATAATTAGATATCATAATTACATATTTAGAATTAAATAATTATAATGAGATAATTGAATATTGTAATTAATTATTTTGATTAATCATTACATTTATACCTGATAGAAAGTTAACTCGAAATACTTCCGGAACGTTAACGTTTAAAGATCACTTACTTTAAAAAACGATTCCTCGTTTAAGTGTATTTTAGACGTAACTCAAATTAAACGTCTAAGAAAACATCTATAAATTTATTCAATTGTAATTATAGTTACAAAATTATAATTAGAAAAATATAATTAGAAAATTATAATTAAATAATTAAAATTGATTCATATAATTTTTGAAATTGATTATTGTAATTGATTATTATAATTAATGTTTTTTTTTTCCCAGTGGCAGGGTCTGAATTTGAATCTTTGCCTATACTATGCCAGAATTGTTGCTCATTTCGCGTTACCCAGTGGGCACCTGTGAACCAAAGTCACGGAGGCGAGCAACATTGCCCACGCCACACTGCCACAAACCCGTTTATAGGGTGGGCCACATTCACACATCATACACACACAACAGAGGACAGCACAAAGAGAGAGAGAAACATCCATGCCCAGAGCGGGATTCGAACCCGCAGCCTATAGCTTCGCAATCAGGCACGCTAACCGCTCGGCCACCTGGCCGGCCATAATTAATATAATTGATTATTATAATTAATGTAATTGATTATTATAATTAACTATTATGATTATTATAATTGATTATTATAATTAATCATTACATTTATGTTAGATGAGAGGTAAACTCGCAATACTTTCGTACCATCAAAGATTAACTATCGCTCTTTCAAAAGAACAACATCGTTTCAGTGTAATTTAGACATAGCTCTGGTTAAACGTCTAAGAAAATGAGCATCACTTGTAATGTGCGTTTGAAAGGCATTGATCTAGTTTGAAACACGTGTTTAAGGAAATGAGCATGATTTGATTTGCTGATTTGTAAAAATTGACTTACTTTGACTTAGCTGAAAATGCTTAGAAGGCGAGCTTTAAAAAAGGGTCATTTTAAAAGTGAATCGATGGAGATATCAGTCTTTTTTTTAAAAAAAATTTATTGTAACGTTGGCCCAGTTGTTGTTTCTTTCACGTCGTAGCACATTTATAAACTTTATGCAAATTGTTTTGACTAAGCCATAAAATGCAATACAGCCAATTTCACTGAAAGCTTCAAATTTGAAAGCTACAGTAAAGATAAAAATTACAGACCAATAGCTGCACATTTTTCCTCCGACGCTTCATGTCATAACTATCAGATCAAATAACAGCTTCAACTATAAATCCTTTCCAAAAATAAGAATATACACGGAGTTTTCTCTTGCTGACACAATTCTGCACACCTACAACTTTTGAAACCGAGACAGTTTAGAGCAACTGCTCATATTGTTTTCATTAATTTTTTTAGTTATTTAAGCAAAGTGCTTGAAATAAAATAGAAGAAAACCCACTGCCTGCTAGTTACAATGATAAACCTCAAACAGTGCAATATTGCATGATGAATGGTGCCCAGATTAAATAACATACTATGCCTAGTTTATTTTTTATGTCCTCCAGGCCCAGGAACGCTTAGAGCCATGTCCATGTCACCATGTCGCTCTAATAGATCCACTAGTCTAACATTATCCGCACTTGTAGAGGAGCCAATACAGTTAATGAAGTGAGCAGAAGAAGCCAGACAACAACATAAACAAGATGACAAGGAGAACAACGATACTAGGAACAAGGACAAGGTGAATTGGTCTTGACGCAAGGAACAGGAACAAGGTGAATCGGTCTTGACACTAGGAACAAGGACAAGGTGAATCGGTCTTGACACTATGAACAAGGACAAGGTGAATCGGTCTTGACACTATGAACAAAGACAAGGTGAATCGGTCTTGACATTAGGAACAAGGACAAGGTGAATCGGTCTTGACACTATGAACAAGGAGAAGGTGAATCGGTCTTGACACTAGGAACAAGGACAAGGTGAATCGGTCTTTACCCTTTTGACAAGTTTAAAACATTTGATGTGGTCGCTTCGTAATATGGCCAATTCAGTTTCGTCCTCCGACAGCCGATCTAAATTTGAGTTCACGACTACAAATGTTAAACTGCGCAGAATTGTAATTTTGAACCCAATCTAGAAGACAAGGGAACTGTTGGATCAAGTATTGGGAGAAATTTACCTTCGTGGAGAATTTTTTGGATGAAACTTACCCGCATTTGCGAAACATGGATGGGAGAAATCAGGAAAAGCTCTCACGGTTAGCCAGACGGTAAAGGAACTCTAAATTATGATCCGTCTACCCCTCAAGATATTTAACGCCAGCAGTGTGATTGGTGCGAGCTGAGTGCATAATACATTTTAACCAGCCATTGCTGGGATTCGAACCTGGTCACCTCATTTGAAGGCGAACGCTTTATCCCCTGAGTCACCACGACTCTCGACTCTACTAACATTATAAAACTTTTACAACAAAACCGACACAATTATGCGAGTTTGGTATTAACCCAATATATAAAAAGTGGTGACATATATGAGTTTTAAAGCATGTTTAAAGTGACGTAAGATCTTTCTTTGCGCAGCTAGCATTTTAATATTTAAAATATTAATTATTTTAATTATTAAAATGGTAGCTACCAGAAGAAATTTCTTTACACAGTTTACTTCTCAAATTAGTGATAAAAAGTAATAATAAAATGCACTGCATTTTCGACTAAAAATAAATAAAGAAACTGAGATCAAGTGGTGACTGTCAAACAATTTTATGATCACTAAATATTATATTTAGTCTCCCTCTTTGCGGTGGTGATCGTTACTTGCATTTGCGAAACATGGTGGGGAAAACTACGAAAACCTCCCATGGTTTGGCAGATGGCAAGGAGACTTTAACCCATGAACCATCCACCCCTGAGGATGTTTCATGTCAACACTGATATCTTTGCAACCTGAGTGGCTATTAGCGTGATTCGAACCAATTTCACATCATTGGAAGGCAAGCCCTCTATCCCCTGAGCCACCGCGACTCGGCCTATTAAGCTTGTGCCGATCTTGTACCTTCGAATAAATTAGACAAACCCGAACAATTTCCAGCGTGAGAGGGACTTTCCAAGCAGCATTTTCTTTAGTCCTGCATATAGAAAAAATTTCGGATGCCTCGGAAGAAAACTTCCCTCATTCGCATGTAAGCTCGTGTTCTCATGAAATGTCACGGATATGGTGGGTATCTTTATAATAAATCGTATGAGGATCATGGCGATAAATGTTAAAACAATACTATGAAAATTAAGACAAGCCATTAGGTTTTTTTTTTTTCAAAACAATTTTTAACTTATCTAGTTTGATGATACTTAGCGTTCAATACAAATTTTTCAGCTTTCGTTAAATTATCTTCTATTATTCTCACGCTACATTGAATTCTATGTGTTAAATAATTCGATGAATAAATACATAAAAAAAAATATTTCTCTACAATGGAAATAATCATGTATCAGGTTTAGTTCATCCTAGAAGATGCTCTTAATTTTAGTAATGTAAATAAAGGTAATAATTATCTCAGACAATTCAAGATTGATATTTTTATTATAAAACATATGTATTATATTGTTTTACTTTTGCCTTAAACTGCGTAAGAATAAGCAATTTAAAACGTTTTTTCATATAATTTTGCGAGAAACATTTGCAAACTAAATTTAATTTCACTATATTTAAGACAGAATACAACTATATTTAATTTTTTAAATGAAAGCAAATTAGTAAATATCAATAATTTGTGGATTACAAACGAAAATAGAATTAAGGCTTAATTTAATAGTTATTAAATAGTCTTCTATCACTGATGCGAGTACCTTTATACTTTAGAGAGTTTTAATTTTAAGATATTTTTTTCTACCTTTTTCGCCTCCGATTGAGTGGCAGTTTTGGAGGAATTCACTATTGTGAAATGTAAAATATAACCGATAAAAACACTTTCTCTTGAAATAATGGGTCTATTGTGGACAAAAATTGCGTACGAGAATCTTTAAGTCACAATGGATGATTAACACGTTGAACACCACGCTAATTTTACATGGCTTGCCACGCTAATTTTACATGCATTAATTATACGCTGTCTGCTAGCTGTTTTTCGCGGCTTATGTGAAAGGTCAGTGTCAGCAAGCGGTGGCAGACGCAGCCTAAATGTAATTTCAGTGTCAGCAAGCGGTGGCAGACGAAGCGTAAATGTAATTTCAGTGTCAGCCAGCGGTGGTTGAAGCGGCCTAAATGTAATTTCAGTGTCAGCTACCGGTAGTTGACGCGGCCTAAATAGAAAGTCCAGTGTCAGTCACCGATGACTGACGCGGTGCTCAGCGTGTTAACAGACGTGTCAAAACTAAGTCAACAGTATTAACTATAGTATTGAAATGTTACTATGCACATTGAAATGACACTGTACCATAGCTCTCTACCACAGCGGATTCTACGCAGAAATTTGCTTTTAAAATGAATAAAATATGCTTTTATTTCACATTTATAGATTTTTAAGTTTATTTCAGATTGATTGGGATCATCACCACTACATACAAATAAATCTATTTTGCAAATTGGAGCTCTTTGATCAAGAGGTCTCGCTGGTCCAACAAATGTAGGACTGCTATTCATACAAAGGAAGAATTAAAAAAAATCGGTTGTTAGAAAACTTCAATTTTTACTTTTCCCTTTTCTTCAGAAGTAAATTTTTTGTGTCCACGACTTCTTATTAATAGCTTTAACATATTCATTATTTATGCATATATACATTGAATATATATGCATTACTTATAAATAAATTGTGACTGTCATGGTGATTTAAATTTTCTGCATGAATTACTGAGTTATTCGGAAGATAATTTCGTTTCTTCCTTATGAAAATGAAAGATGATTTTCTTATAGTGACTAAATACATTGCCCATTCTAGTCCCACACCTTTTTTCATCTTTCTGACAGTAACATGATTCCTAGCTCATTTCTCATCATCTTAGCTCATCTTTCATTACCTTTACTGGCAAAAAACTGATTCAGGTGAATTTTTAAACATATCATTTTACATCCGTCGTTGAGCAGCCGACCCAATTTTTGGGTTTACGGCTACTAATGTTCAACTCTGTAGTCCTGTAATTTTGAACCCAATACAGAAGACAGGGGAACTCCTTGATCAAGTATTGGGAGAAATTTGCCTTCACGGACGAATTTCTTTGATGGAACTAACCGTCATTTGCTCTACATGGAGAGGAAGACCACGAGGACCTCCCATGGTTAGCTTGACGGCAAAGGGACTCTAACCCGTGATCCGTCTGCAGGAGGATATTTCACGACTGCACTATGGTCGGTGCAAGACGGATGCGGATTTTATAGTCCAGTTATCGCTGGAATTCGAACCCTGTTCCCCTCATTGGAAGGTGAACGCTTTATAACCTGAGCCATAGCTGCTCTGAACACATCATTTGAAATAAAGGAATTACTGTCTTAACATTTTTGCAAGGACCCGAACAAATATTGTGTGCATCCCATTTCTCGTCCCCATTGATGATGCGCTACAAAAATGATAGTTTTCTGGACGTTTGAGAAGCAAGTCATAGACGTTAACGTGGCATCAGAAATTTCTTTCCGTAAAAACACGAGGAACCCATCGCTCAACCTTGGAAAATAAATCTAAGCGTTTCAAATGATTATAAACGGTCGAGTTTGGAAAATTTTATATCTCAACGATCTCACGAGTTTGTTTCTCGCCCAGTTTGCATCAATTTATTGCCTTTATGAAGTCTTCATTCAGCCTAACTGGCATTGCGTATCTTCATGCATCTTAATCGAAATTTTGCAAACCAGCATAACATATTTTTTAATACATCTTTTTTCATGCACATCGGATGCTTTTTTACTTGCTTGAATAGCATTTTTACCTTTTCGATAGTAAAAAGTTGATAAGAAAGTTTAAAACAGCTATGCATATTTTGTAAGACATCTCCGTACACGACGGATTTTTATTTTCATTTTTTTATTGCATTCAAGCAATGGCATTCAATAAATAGCATTTTTACCTCTTCGATAGTAAAAAAGCAAAAAATTGAAGCCAGCAATACATCTTCTCTCTACACATCGGATACTTTTCTTTTCCGTAAAAAGTTGAAAGTTTCTTGCTTGAATGACGTTTGTAACTTTTCGAATGTTAAAAAGTGAAAAGTTGAAAAGGATACCAACCTAAAGCTACTGTGTCAATCAAACTTTTTTTCAAGTGAGCCTGTGTCATTTTTAAAAATTTTTAATATTTACGCGACCTAAGTTTGGAGTTGACTGAGAAAAAATACAATGAAATCCTCTGTTGGGAAAAACTGAAATTACTTTCTGAACAACCCAATACTAAAATGAAGTTCAATCTGCCAATTTATTATTTTTACCTGAAAAATAGCAGTCTATAGTAAATGATCTGTATGGTCCTATGTAGCGGACTTGAATCTAGACGTAAACCTAAATGTATGTTTGCGATGTCTTTTTCTCTAATTTTAGTTATCTATTCTTCATATTAACCAAAGCTTACAGGCCGTCTTTGAGCACACTAACTTGCAAATATAATAAATTTAAATGAACCATAATATGAAGCTGAAAATCTACTGAATTATGATTATTGTTGAAGGAAAAATGAAGAGAAAATGTTAATCAAAAAAAGCCTATCTCTTTAGTATCGAATGTAGTTTTTATTCATTTTGAACTAAAGTTTTCGATGTAAAATCAATCATAAAATTTTTATAATTGCATGCATTTCTTCTAATTTTTTTACATTATTTTAAGTTTACTGAACAATTCAGTCCGCGAAAAAGGAATGGTAGAAATCACACAAATCTCGGTGCGCTGCCGCGAAGCGGCATTAACCGATTCATCTGTAGTAATAAATCGATGATGAGGAGTAGTGAGGTGGAATGGAGATGGGAGGAAGAGGGGGTGCTCAGCACCAAAAAATCGAGAGGGGGTTCGTGTGACATGGATAATCAAGAAATGTTGAGTGGCATGGCGTATAATTAAATGACAATATAATCATAAACAATATAAAATAATGTAATCATGAAGATTATCATGATCGATATTATTAAGAAAGGCGTGGGTTAAATATAAAAATATATATATATACATATATTTGCAATGCACGATAATCAACCCAAAATGAATAAAAAATACGATAAAAATAAAATAGATATATACAATAGGGAAATAATCAATGAGAGAAAATTATGTCATGAGCTCTGTTACAGTGGTGACCTAGTCTTAATCATACTACGTATTTTTCGGGGACGACACCTTGGGGTTCGCGAATAAGGACTTAGATTGATTTTTCTTACGGAGTGCATGTCCGCGAAGCGATGTGGTGCCCGTAGGCGCCTGTAGTACTGTCTGAGCAAGAGATACTAGAGAAGTAGCAGAAGCTTTGGTCAACGCAGGTTTATACTCTGTGTCTGGTAGACTGATTTTTCTTACGGAGTGCATGTCCGAGAAGCGAACACTTTACTCCTTCGTCATGATGTGGTGCCCGTAGGAACCTGCAGTACTGTCTGAGCAAGAGATACTAGAGAAGTAGCAGAAGCTTTGCTCAACGCAGGTTTACACTCTGTGTCTGGTAGACTGATTTTTCTTACGGAGTGCATGTCCGAGAAGCGAACACTCCATTCCTTCGTCATGATGTGGTGCCCGTAGGCGCCTGTAGTACTGTCTGAGCAAGAGATACTAGAGAAGTAGCAGTAGCTTTGATCGACGCAGGTTTATACTCTGTGTCTGGTAGACTGATTTTTCTTACGGAGTGCATGTCCGCGAAGCGAACACTCCACTCCTTCGTCATGATGTGGTGCCCGTAGGCGCCTGTAGTACTGTCTGAGCAAGAGATACTAGAGAAGTAGCAGAAGCTTTGGTCGACGCAGGCTTATACTCTGTGTCTGGCTTATTACACGTGAGACAGTAGATCATATTAGATTGAAAACTGATTAAGATGGGGATAAGTTAGGTAAAATACTAGGGGTGGATACTCTTGAGTCGACGATCATATCAGCGAATAAGGTTATTTCATTAATAAATATGTATAAAAAGATTTTATAAAAAAAGTGGTAAGATATTTACCTTAATTTATATGTATGGATCAGATGTATCGCGTAGTTTTGTGAAATACTTTCAAGTTTGTATATATTATGCACATGACCTTTTGGGCCACATACAGAGATGCCAACTGCTCCGGACACGCCAAAATAATTAAATAAACGGTAAATAACAACAAAGCAAATTTTGACATTATTTGACTATTTTTGCTTGCTTTTTAAAAGGTTTAACATGACATGAGTATTTTTTTTTTATTTTTCGCGGCCCCTATCCCATTCATCTAGAATGACATGAGTATTTTAATAGTGGTAAATCATATAAGCCTACGAATTATTTAGAAATAGTGGTGAATAAAAATCTACTAAATTGAATTTTTTAAATCAAGAATCACATTTGATAAACTACCACTTTAAAATATATATTTGCTGTCCGGAGCAAGTAGGCATCTCTGCACATATGCTATGTCTTTGTAAGTTAGAATATTACCATTGAGTGAAATTGTAAATACCCTACCACTTTCTTTTAAAAAAGAACTTTTTGCATCACCGTAAAAAGAGGCGTGCACTTCCGCTTACAAAACTTTCGTGTAGATCTAATATTTTAAACTTTTTTTCACTAGCATTTCAATTTAATTTCATTGAAATATAACCAAAATATTAAATTAAAAATGGATTAGTGATTGAATATAAATATAATTAAAGCTTTCTAAATTCATTCTGTTTAAAAAAATTTATAAGAATATTAAAACTCGTAACACTTGTAATCCTTCCACGGAAGGTTTTCGTGGAACAACTTTTGGGATTCGTAGAGTTATGTTAGACAATATTCTGTGTGCAATATGGCATTTTTAGTGAATTTTCTTAAATTGCATTGATATCATTCAGAATTTATTCTGAATATACTAATAAATTTTTAGAAATTAACTGATGCATAGTTGCTTGCTAATACAGATTATGTATATATTTTTATTTTAATATTTAAAGTGGTCGATAAAATCTATGATATTAAATTTTGTTATCATTATAAAATTTTTAAGTTTAATTTCTCTCTATATATTTCTCTAAGTGGCTCGGGTATTTCTCTATCTATTGAAACATAGTTATTATTCATTTTTAAGATTGTCCTAAGTAATAATTAAAGTAAGCGAAATATCAAAAGTATTCGCCGATGTTCGAAAGTCTTCCCCAAATGCAAATCGTTAATAATATTTTATGATTAATTTTTTCTCATAGAAAACTATTATACGGTAGTTGGTTTCAAGCTTATTTGGACCCAATGCTACGACCGAAAATTACTGTAATCGAATAAAAAATACTGATTTGTTTAGAATTTTGAGGATTGAGTTAAATATATTATTTTCACTCTGGTGGAAAAAGTATATATATATATATACGTTGACAGGTATGCAGCAATGAAACTTTCAGGGAAAAAAGAAATCATTTCTTTTTTTCAAAACAGTTTTGATATAAATTATTGCACTCTAATCATATTCTATTCTTTCCAAAATTTATTTTTAAAATCATTTTTGCCAACCTGCAATTTCTCGTTTCATTATTTTGTTTATTTCTTTGCCTCCCTTTTACTCCCCCCCCCCCAGATCATAGTTATATCGACGTTACAGAAAAATGGCTCAAAGTTTTAATGACAAACCGAGAGGGAAATTTCATTTTCCCCTCCTTTGGGTAAACTCAAAATTGCCATTAGAATGGAAAGAAAATGATAATAAGAGGAGGCCTGGAAGTTGATGTTATGATGGAGTGTTGATGATTGTCATTATTATATTCCATTGTTTTTGAGAAGATATTGGCAACTTTTGACTCGTTTATGAATTTTCCAAGAAGTAGTTGATTTCCTGGTTTCGAAAAATTTAATGGAAAACGGAAGATTAAAAAGGAATCGCTCTTTTATTTTGGGCTTCTTTTTTTTGCGTCTATTTTCATCATTTATAATAGATGGCATTTTAATAACCGAAATTTATTGAAGACAACGGTAATATACTTTTAACGGCATGCGATATTAACGTTATTTTATTTAAATCATTAATGATTAGTCACAAAGAGTGATCTATATATTAAAATTTCCTGTGTGCAAGAAGTGATAATGCATATCTGTGGAGCATATTGAAGCAGGTAGCTGAACTGCTATTTATTCGGGAAAGATTGGAAAGTGGTAGTAAGAACATTGAACATTATATTTTAATATTTCCCTTAGGAAAAATATACCTACTAAAAGTATTAACTAATAACTGAAAGATATATTTATTTACACCAACGATACAACATTTGAAGTGTATCTACCACTACAAATATACAATTTATATTCACTAGTATATAAAATATGGCACCTTGACTCAAAGTTGTTGACGTTGCCAATAGCTGCTATTCCCCCCCCCATTGGTGACCGGATGCAGAGATATATATTTTAAAGTTGTGGTTTATCAATTGTGATTCTTGATTTAATAAATTCAATTTAGTAGATTTTTATTCACCACTATTTCTAAATAATTCGTAGGCTTATATAATTCACCACTTTTCATGCTAGACATTATATATATTAAAAATAGTCAAATATTTGCAAAGTTTACTTTGTAGTTATTTATCGTTTTTTTTAAAATTATATTGGCGTGTCCGGAGCAGTTGGCATCTCTGCGGACATGATGAGAACACGCCTACTTCGATAGATGGTTTCCATTGAGCAGTTGACTAGTTACTTGTGACTGTGACATTATCTACCTCCTCGTGTTGTTGCTACTCAGTCTCGATCACACTCAACGTCTACACTCGATTCCATCACAGATGAAATTCTGTTGAAGGAGTACTATAAAGTATCTATCTCTACATTTATTCAATTTCATTTCACTAATATACAAATCAAGTTAACTCAATTATGTGTTAGGGTACCGTTTCATATAAGAAGGTTCACATTGTCGATAATTACTATTTCCACACCTTCTTTTTCCGTTTAAGCATCAACCCTTAAGTAAGGTGTATTTTTCTGAGTATTTATTACTCAAGGAAAATAACATATAGTGGTCACATCATCGTGAGTATGTTTAATAAAACAGAATTGTTTATACCTTCGAGAATCTAATTAGTTTTGAGTATTTTAGAATGATTTTATTTCGAATTAAATAATGAAATAAAAAAATAAGGCAAAGAATTATTAGACCTAATAATATACAATAAAATTACTCTAATACCACTTTTTCTTTCTTACCCAAATTTTAGCCATTCCGAAAATGTCACTTATTTTAATTCCTTTACTCAACTTTTATTTTGTTTAAGAAAGGTGAATATTTTTTTCCTGTTTCTTGGCTTTTAACCCTATGACGCAGATGAGATATACCGGTGATCGATTTATATATTTTTTTCTGACGTTCTAACTATAAGTAAAGATATATATTGGTACTTATAAATTATTAAAAACAGTCTAAAAGTCACTAAAAAAATCTATTAGACAATCGGAATTACGTTTGCACTAAAATATGAAAATAAAAGAAGTAGAAGTTCATATTTAAATATTTATCAATAATTGAATTTGTAAAATAAAAAAAAATTCAATGATGAATGAAATCTCTCTGATCAAAATGAATGCAAATTTGAAAAATTATTGTTTTAGAAGTGAGTCGTGCTGTATTTCACAATTATGAATTATTAAGATGCTAAGTACAATATTTTTTTGGACCTAAATTAATTAAAAAAAAATTTAAAGTTGGAAAAATATATTGAATAAAAATTCTGCGTCAAAGGGTTAAAAAAGAGACTGAAATTGTAGGTTAACGTTTTTACTATTAATACCATAAATTGTATACAGAACAATCCTGTTTCTGCCAAATAAACCCATAATTAAACAATTTTGCTACCACATTTTTTTTTGACAAATGAAGTATGGTCTTGTCCTTTATTTCTAAGAGACCGATGGCACAAAAAGAAGCTTTTACATTTAAATTACGATATCGTATTATTCGGAAATATTGATATATTGATTTTAAATAAGAAACTAAAAATCCCAAAATTTAGAATGGTAGTAATAACTCGGAAAAGGTGGACTTTTTTTTTATAACGAATTACCATACCTAAATTGATGTCAACTAAATTATGTTCATCATGTTTTAATTATCAAAACGTTACCTCTATTATGTATTACGTTTATATGTATATATTTGCCATCTCTGCCTTTTGCTCTTCACGCATTTGATTAAAGGGCTAAAACTTTTTTTTGAATCAAATTTTCCTATTGAGTATTTTAACTTTTTGCCTACAACTATATATTTAAAAAGTTAAAAAGGTACAAAAATATGGTGATTTTCTAAGAGGCGGTTTTTTAAAATAATAGTTGCCTTTAAACAATATGAAGATCAATTAATATTAATCTTTTTGCTATGGATAATGATTATTATTTGCTTTGATCAAAAACGATTTGATCTTTAGCTATTTCGGCAAATGATCAGCTCATTCAATTCTAACAAAACACTTCCCCCAACCCTTTTCCCCCATTCCTAAACCTTAAGCAATACCTCATCCATCAAACACAAAAGGCGCGAAAGTGTTACAGGAGGGAGTCTTTTTCCCTTTATTCACACCTTTTCTTCCCTACGAGTTTTCCCCATCGGCCATTAATATCTCATTATAAGCAAACCATCTGATTGTATTGGCTTTGTGCGAAAAGAAGATGCTCTCTTTTCCCTGCATATATGCACACATGAACGTTTAGTGATTTTTCATCGGGATTACATTTATCAATTTCTCGGTGGCATCACATACGAGTTTTTGAAATTAACGGAATTGGAGGGTGAGAGTTATTTTTATTTTGGAAAATTGCTTTTCGAGCGTATCGACCAAGTCATTTCGGTTTTGATATTTGTAATGTCGGGACTGTACGGTGGGTGGGGTGGGAGGCGCTGAAAAATTTGTTTTCGAAGATTAGGAGAGAAAGCTTGAAAAGAAGGGTGAAATCAATTAAATTCGCGAAAGATTCCTTTTCTTTATTACAGCCAGTTTTTTTTCCTAGTAGACTTCCACGCAGAATCTCTTCGTTTTTACAATTTTAAATGAATTTTTCTACACTGTTTCGGAAGAAAAAAATAAGAATTTTTCAAGAAAATAGAATCTATAGTCTTTAAATAATTTTTTTTCTGCATTTAGGAAGTAATAAATCATGCTTGAGAAGTTAAGAAATAAGTTAAACAAAAGTGTTCGTTTGCTCGAGTGAAAATTCGAACAAATTTTTTGAATTATGCAGAACATTTTTAAAATTGCGTGTAATTAATCTGATAAAAAAAAATTTTGTCAGTAGAAACTCAATTTTTCTCTTTTAAGCGAAACCAATAAGTTTTCTGGAGAGAGGGAAATTATTGATTTATGACCATTAATAGTGAACACGTATCGTGACTGACGAACAAACACGTCTAAAATTCTGAAACAATTGCGATTTTTTTTCACACCTTCTACGCATAAAATTATTTACGTTCACGTTGTCCCATGTTGAATTCATCCTCTCAAAAAAAGAAGAAGCATAAAATTATTCATTTTAAAAAGTTTCAAAATATTAATGCCAATATTAAAAAAGAAGAAACGAAATTTGGATCTTAAATCAAGCCAATGTAGTTTTGTTAACAAAACAAGTGCAAAAAAAAAGAAACAAAAAAAGGGTAGAAACTATCTTTATTTATGGAGAACAAAAGTTTTGAAATATCGAAAATTTGTCTTAGAATTTGTCTATTTTGAAGTCATTTTTTTCAAAAACTGTCTTAGACAAACATGTTCGACTGACCATTTCTGCCCTGTTAAATGTTCTATCCGGATTACCACACATTTACCTGTTAACGTCAATGCTCCACATTTGGAAATATGTCCCTTTCGTAAAAATATAAATATTGGTAACTAACCTTGTGTTATAGTATATTCATCTTGGATATGTAAGATGCATCCTGTTTGTCAAAATATTTTAATAATAGTAAATTCCTTCGCTCGTTCGCTGCAGAACTGGGCATCTGAGGCCTAAATTCCTTGTTTCGTCTTTAAACATTAGTTTTTTTTTTAAAACTAATTGATAGCTAAATAAATAAAATATTTGAGTTATTTATTAGCAGATGTGCTATCAGTTTAGAAATAAAGGCGGCTTTCTTACTGGAACCAAATGTGAGTTTTGCTTGTAAACTATTTAAAAAAAAATGAATTGCATATATTTATGAAGATTTAATACACTTGGTTTGCTTGCTGAAAGCTAGCTAAAATTGATATGCGTTTTGAGTTCGAAGTCTGGTTACAAGTGATTTTTCGGGACATCAAGTACTAAGTTAGCAAAAGTTTCATATAACCCATTAGCTCACAAAATATTGTCGTAGGACAATATTTTCCGTAATAACTTTTGTCTAGATCTAGAAGAATAAAAAGTTTCCCACTCATCATAATTTATTTTATATTCTAATTTTCTAATCGAAGTTGAACAGCCGACCTAAATGTGAGTATACCGCAGTCACTGTTCAACTGCATTCATGGGCTGTTTTTTATTTTATTTTTTATCCAGCGTTGAACAGCCAAACCAAATCAAACTTTACGATTATCAATGTTCAACTCCGTAGCCTTGTAATTTTAAACCCAATTCAGAAGGCAAGGAATCTCTTAATCAAGCATTGGGGCAAAGTAGTCTTCATAGAGGACTGTTTGATGGAACTTACTCGCATTTGCGTTACATAGAGAGAAAAATCACGAAAATCCACACAGTTAGAACCAAAGGCAAGGGATTTTAGCCTAGGATTCGTCTACAACAGAAGATATTTTACGTCAGAACTTTGGTCGGTGCGAGTCTGGAGTATAATTCGTATCAACCAGCCACCGCTGGAGTTCGCACCTGGGTTACCTCTTTGGGAGATGAACTCTCTATCCCCTGAGCCACTGCGGCTCGCATATGAGCTGTTGCGGAAATGCTTTACTATATGAAGTCATTTTATGGTTGTGTTTGTTAGTGCTCGTGAAATTTTTTTTAAAAAAGGGGAAAAAAAGGAAATTAAGCATACTTTTATTATAATTTGACTACTACTTTAAAAATTGTTGAAAACTAGATGATAACTTCTTCATTCTTAGAATTTGCGATTAATTTTATGAGGGTTAGCCATGTTTCAGCATGAGCATTGTGCAAAAAATTGATCTAAATAAGAATTGAATAACTTGAACTTATTATTTTTTTAAATTTTATTAAAGCAGTTTATATCGATAAATATTGTGCAGCTTGTACGGAAATAACAAAATGAATTGCTTGTAATCTGATTAACTAATTTTTTCAATTTATTTACGAATTTTTATTAACTAGTTTCAATTTTTATTATTTTATTAACTTGATTCTTAGAATTTGTGATTAATTTTATGAGGGTTAGCCATGTTTAAGCATGAGCATTGTGCAAAAAAATTAATCTTAATGAGAATTGAATAACTTGAACTTTTTATTTTTTTATATTCTTTAAAACAGTTTATATCGATAAATATTGCGCAACTTACAAGAGAATAACAACTTGAATAGCTTTTAATCAGATGTTTAATTTTTTCAATTTAATTACGAATTTTTATTAACTAATAAGCAAACATCGTGTTTAAAAAAATACATTCGTTTTTTTCCCTACAAACATAATAAATATGTTGAGCAACATAATTTGAGTTGTTTATTAAGAGCAAGTTTAAAAATACTTCCCTGAAAATGAAATTTTTGCAATTTTATTTCAGGTTTTTTTTTTCTCGTCCTGTCGGTTAAGTTTCTAATTATTAGTTTATCATTTCTAATTTTTATAAAGAACAGCAGTGCTTGGATAAGGAAAACAAACTGTCAGGTTTTTAGGCACTAAGTTGTACTTAGGAAAAGACCGCTGATTCAGTTAATTTTTTCATCTTAAGGCTGCTAATGTTAAATCTGCTGATGATTTTATTCGTACAACAAAATCAGAGTTGCTAATTTTCAGAAAAGACAAACTACTGGTAGTACGAACATTTATTTTTAATGAAGGAATTATTCTCAAGTAGCTTTATTTATTAACAGATGTAATCTAAATCTGTTTTTCCCAAATGGTGTTCCGCAGAACCATAGTATTCCGTGGAAGAGTTCTACTATTTAGTACTTTTTATAAATAATGATGAGTTTTTAAACCATCGATTATACTTAGATGCTACCTATGATTCATAATTTGTGTGATCCTTTGGTTGTCTTTGTAAAATTATTTCGGGAAAAATGCCATTTTTTAAAAAGAAGCGTAATATTTCTTATAACAAAATATTGTATAATTATGAAAGGAACAAGCATTTATAAAATATAGCATTAGTATTTCCTATCGCGTTTTTTGAATCAAAACAACAAAATAAAATAGCTACATACTTTAATAAAGAAATATGCCTTCCTAATAACCATTTTCAATGTCTTGAGCAATTCTTTTAAAATTTTCACTTCAGAGTACTATAATTCGGCTTATTTTATTCATTTTCAGCTTAATTCCTAAACTAGATACAGCACGAGTGCTACAAATTTAATTGCCTGACATAAAACCTAATTTAAGATTATGAACAATGAAAACAATGAAATATTTTACTCCTCTGATCGCTGAAAAAAATTAGGAGCTGCTGCTCTGTCTTTCTTGTGGACTTGGACTAAATTATTCATTGAATTACGAAAATTTTCCGCAAAAAATTTACAGTTCAGAATAAACTATTAATGAAATTTTACACTAAAGGCACGCAAACAATATTTATTAGAATAATTAAAATTTTGCGTTAATAGAATGCATGTATGATAGCATGAAACATTCAATAGAATGTTATCCATTAAACAAATAATACTTATAAAGACACTTACGACAAATCTGTTGTCTTAAAAAAAACATACATATAACAACTTTTAACGTTGTCTAAAAAGTAGTTATTCCTGAGATTGCCTATTTTTTGATTGCATTGCAACTTGTGGGTAAATTTTCAACAAGTTTGGGAACAGTGGCAACGATACGAGTGGGGGCACCACTTCCTTTTACTATTTTCTGTGGCAATGCTGTTAAAGATGCCCCGTAGAGGGGCAGTTCTTTTTTAACTGCAACACTCTCTAAAAGGAAAATCCCCCTTGGTAACATAGCATTATGGCAAGCCAAGTTATTGCTGAAAAATATTACGCCACTCTCAGGAGACAGTGTATCACTTCCGAGTCCTTTTATGTTCCGGTTTTCAGCTAACCAATGGCAGGCTTCTACGGACATACCCGGATAGTGTATTTGGCTTGTGTCTTCAGCAGTATCAGCTGTACCCAAGTATGCAGCTTGGTCATTATACTTCTCTGCCCAACCCGTTCTGATTAAGACAATAGTTCCATTGAGGCTTTGACCAGTGCCAGACTCCCACTCAAGAAAATCTTGTACGGTCACTTCAGCGTCTACATTGAGCCTTGCTCGTTCAGTGATGTCTACTACAGCTGCCGGACCATGAAACTGTGAAACGGGCATTTCATCTATGTTTATTCCATCTGGCACAACGTGGGAGGGAGCGTCCATGTGAGTACCGGAATGGGAATTCTGAGAATATATCTCGGCTTTAAACCTGGAATAGAAAAAATTATCTTAAGGATTGCTGAGCTTAAATTTTTTTAATCATCATAGTGATTTAGCGCTTTTACAAAAACATACTTAATACTACGCAAGAATCTAGTTACTCTATAGAGCTTGCGCAGAGCACATGCACAGAAATGTACGGAATACCATGTGATAGTGGTAAATCGCCCTGTATTACAATGATTATTATGTAAAAATGTAGTCGGTGTATAACAACTTAAATGTTCGCACAGTTTTTGTTACTACAATATTTTAATTTGTGATTATGCCTTACCATGTGATTTAAATCAGATTGAATTGAATTCTTGTTGGCGAAGTCACACGTATGTGTCGAACTTGATTGGCTTCTCAATCGACAAATGCCGAGATTTACCTTCAATGACGACGCTTGCAGGTATCTAATTAAAGAGTTTAGTGGAAGAATACCGAAACGACATTCTGTATTATTTAACCACAACAAGAGTTTACGGGTGCAGAGTGAGCTTAAAGCGAACCCGTAGAGTTCACTCCAGCGAATTAGAGGAAGAATGACAAGAGGAGAAGAAAGAGAAATTAAGAAACAGAAAGTAAATCTGGAAAACTTATTTGGTATATTTTTTAATAATCATCGTTGAACAGCCGGTCTAAATTTGAGTTCACAACTACCAATGTTCAACTCCGTAATCTTGAAGTTTTAAACCCAATTCAAAAAACAAGGGAACTCCTGGATCAGTACTCCCAGAGGTATTGATTTGTTATAGGAACTTGGAAGACTTAGTGACTCCGACAGATTTAAAGCGCACCATTCACCATTTAATGCGTGAGGATTCTTCGAGTAGCTGGATACGAACTCCATTCCCACGAACACGAGACCAACTACCTACCAATAAGGCTATTTGGGCCCTATTCGGCGTATTTTTTTATTCTTTATTTTATTACCGTCGTTGAACAGCTGACCCAATTTTGTGTTTACGACTACTATTGTTGAACTCCGAATTTTTGTAATTTTGAACCCAATCCAGAAGACAACTTTTTTAAAGAGCTTAAGAGCGTCCAAAGAATGCCAGTTTAGAATTCTCGTCAAAAGAAATACGCTCATATTTCGAGAGCTATAACTTTCCCTAGCCTTCCCCCCACCCGTCTACTGGTTGTGGTTGAATAATAAACATGAGACGATTTAGGGTTTCAAACTTGTTTTAGACAAATATAAGTATACAACTTAATTTTTTTTAACTGTCAGGTCATTAACCCCTTAACGGACAGATTGTTTGGGAAAAAAACTGGCCAAAAAAAAAAAAAATTTTTTTTTAATGTAAAAAAACACATTTTAGAACATTGTCTTTTCTTTTGTTCCGTAGAAAAATGCTATATTAAAAGACGTCAACTGCTCCGAACACGCCAATAAAGTTAACAAAACGGTAAATAACTGCTTGGTAACTGTTTCAAATATAAAGTGGTGAATTATTTAGAAATATTGGTGGATAAAAATCTACTAAATTGAATTTATTAAACCAAGAACCACAATTGATAAACTACCGCTTTAAAATATATATTTGCCGTCTGGTGCAAGTTGGCATCTCTGTATATTTTATTCTTGAATAAATAAGTGTTATAGCTTACAATCCTATGTAAATGATAAATATCAATAAAACGATTTTTTTCTTCTTAGCTTTCACATTGTTATTTTCAATTCTGGGTTATATTCGAGTGTGAAAAATTATAGCAGCATGAAATACAACGCCGCTCGAATTATCTCGAGTGCTCACAGTTTTTCCTGTTTAGAGCGCCCGAATTAACTCGAGCGTACAAGTTAAGTGGTTAAATAAGAGTTCCTAGACAAAACCTTGATGTATAAAAAAGAGAAAAAAAGTGGCTAATATCAAAATTGTGACTGACATAATTCTGAAATCGATTTCTTAAATCGTGTAATGAATATGATATTTTCTACCTTTATAATTTTCACAAAATTATATTTATACTGAATTGCCTTAATCTTTTTATACTAATTGTTTACAGTGCAATTTAAACGTAATTGTTTACGCTAATCAACCAGAGATGCCAACTTGCTCCGCACAGCGAATAAATGTTTTCAAGTGGTAGTTTAACAATTGTGATTCTTGATTTAATAAATTCAATTTAGTCGATTTTATCCACCACTATTTCTAAATAATTCGTAGGCTTATATAACTCACAACTTTGCAGTAGTCGTATCATGTTGTACTTTTTTAAAAGTCAAGCAATAATAGTCAAATATTTGCGAAATTTTCTTTGTTGTTATTTACAGTTTTCTTTAAAAATTATTATGGCGTGTCCGGAGCAGTTAGCATCTCTGATCAACCTTCGCCGTCCTGGTTCCGGATTATGTACGTAATGGTTTCGGACTGTGAGCCTCCCTCCGCCTTCCAATATAAAATACTTATTAGTTCTATTGGTAATTATGAAGGAAACATATCACCAAATAATATTCTTATTGTATTCTACTGAAATTTTGAGTTTCTATTGTCATTGGTAATTTTTTTAGTTTCGCATGACGAATATACGCATGACACGCATATGAATCTTAATAGAAAATCCCCAATAAATAAATTGTGTCATTTAGTTCAATAATTTAGGCGAAAATCTAACTGTGAACTCCAGCAGAAAATGATTGACCTGTAAAATATCAGGGTTCCAGCGGTCCTTGAAAAATTTAAAAAGTGGTAGCAAATTTAGGGTGGAGCTACAATATACTTTTATATTTTAATATACTTTTTCATCGTAAAGTGCAGAAATTTTCGTGCATATATATATTTTTTAGAAAACAATTTTTAGTGGTGGCTACACAGAAATAAAAATGTCAAAATTTCTTTTATTTTTATTACCACTTTTTAAAATTCTCAAGGACCGTGGGAACCCTGAATATTTTGTCCCAGCAAGGTCTAACGACGGTGCTGGAATAATTTCGTAATTCTCGAATGAAAAGTAAATTTAAGTATTTTTCTATCGTCTTGAAAAAAAAAATCTTTGCTGAAATTCGTTTGCTTTTTTCCAGGTCGTGGGAACCCTGTTGGATCTTTCTTTTCATCTTATATGTTGTTTAACAACCTCACCGACTGCTGATGTTTATTTCTGGATGAAGGCCCAGATTTAAAATCAGACTAAGTTTAAATTACACGAAATTTTCTAGCGTTGACTACCACTTTAGTTTTTAAAGTATGACAATTGCTCGATTCCAGATCAATATGTACATATTTACATTAACATTATTAATAAATTCTAATGACGTTAACATTCTGCAAGAAAAATTCCATGAATGAAACAATTGAGCTACCAGTCCTAATCTTTTCGAAAAGACTTCACTGGAACGATGGCACTTAATTCATTGGCTTACGGCTTATGACCTTTAGAAATTTAAAACTTTTATTTCTCTAAATATTCAGCTGTTTTTAGCTACCACTTATCGTTAAACAAAAAATAGATAAAGTATGCCTCTTCCTATCTTGTCTTCTTCATGGTTATAAGAATATAATTCATTTATTTTCTTCACTCCGTCTGTAACTAAGTACAGAACAGGGGTGAAAGCGAGACGGAAAAGAAGAAAGGCTGGTAGTAAAAACTTTTCAGTTATAGCTAGTTTTCGAGAGGAGTTACCATGCCTGCCAACTCTTCCGGATTTTCTTGAAGATTTTATTTTCATATTTAAAGTGGTAGCAAATATATACTATTTTTTCGTTTATAATTTTAATTTTTAAATGATTTTGATCACCACTATTCTTACAAAAATTAAGCACATATATGAATATGCGTTACTATCATGGTAATCAACTTAAGTTTTCTCAAATACAACGTATTTGTTTGCTTAAAATTGAAGTTTTAATTCCATTTTAATATCACTGGAAAAAATTATAATGGAAAGGATGAAAAGTTAACTTATTCTTTTTAAAACTATTCAACAATATCTACTTTATCCTTGGAAAATAAGCAGTTTTACATATAGGTTAAAATTATAAAAGAAATCTTGATAGTTACAGATATTTTATTTTTCTCCAAAAAAATGCTAAAATCAAATGTCTTTCGTACCAATTTTCACACTTTTCCGTCTTGCTATAAAAGAGCTTTCAGCCATGGTACAGAAATGCCAACTTGCCAAGGACAGCAATTATGTATTTTAAAGTGGTAGTTTATCAATTGTGATTCTTGGTTTAATAAATTCAATTTTGTAGATTTTTATCCACCACCATTTCTAAGCAATTCGTAAGCTTATATAATTCATCACTTTATAGTGCTATACCTTTTAAAAAGCAAGCAAAAATAGTCAAATATTTGCAAAATTTACTTTGTAGTTATTTACCGTTATTTTAAAATAATTTTGTCTCATCCGGAGCAGTTGGCATCTCTGAATGTATGTACTAATTTTTCAATTTTGTAATTATTCCCTTCCTGTAAATATATAAATACTAATTTTTTTCGATTATGTATATATTTTATGTTATTCCTATGTTATTCGGAGTCCTCGTATTAAATAACGTTTATCCTTGTATTTTATCAATTATTATTCGGATCCTTTTTTTTCCGTATATATCTTTCATATTACTGTACTGTTTACTTATATCACTCGATCCTACATATCCTACTTCCGTTGCTTTTAGCAAATATTTTTAGATGAAGAGTCAAGTGGCGCAAGGCAGGTACCTCACTCAATACTCTCACATTATAGCTACCAGGTTAGCCTAAAATTTTAAAAAATTTTTTTTGATAAATAAAAAGCACAAACCTATTTAAGGAGATTAGAATTCGCAACTTTTTTCCAGTATATTTCTTTCTAGTTTGCTTTTGCATGTGAAAGCAATTAATATTTCCGCTTTAACACGTTCACGCCGGGTTGACCCACCGGTGGGTCACGCTAGATTGTCTCATCTTGGCAGCGCACCGGAGTAAAAACTGGTAACAATAATTTTCATTTTTTAATTTTTTTCCGGGAATAATAAAATTTCATAACTACCAATTGTTTTTAACGGATGTAATTTTTATATTGAATTGCTTCTTCACCGTGATCAATTTCCTTACAATGAATTGTTATTGTTGAGAATAGATTAACTCCTTCCGAATATTATCTAATATTGAAATAGTTCTTCTACCAGTATTTTCTCTTTTCCCGTACAAGTATTTTCACTTTTCACGGCGTGAACGTGTTAAATATATCTAATTTACAATCCAATAATGGTGACGTAACGGCAGGCACAATTTAATACCTTCATAGATTAAATAAAAAAAATTGAAATTTCTATCACTTGCTGTAATTTTATTCGCACGTAGGAAGCATCGCTGATGTCATGAATGCTGAAGTGTTGCATATGAATTTATGTATCTGAATTACATAGCTCAAAGAATATTTAACTACTTATTATATATCATATTATTATCAGAAATTTTACCGATCTTTTTATATTTCTATGTTTGTTTATTTAAATGTACTGGTGGTTAAGGTCATTTTAAATTTAATTTATAAATGCAAGTAGTAAATAGAAAGCATACATATTACTGTCATTTTAAATATAAAATTAAAATTTTGCGCAAAAGTTATCTTATTTAGACTAGTTGACGGCAACTTTGATACTTTTTGTATTACTACCTTTATTTTAGGATAGAAATCCTTTTCATTAGTTTTCTAAATCAGTTTTTAATAGCTTTTACTAACATCTACTTCTATTTTAGCTATTATTTATTTGTCTACTATAAGAACCTCAAGATATTATAATAAGTTTGCTTGAATTGTAGTTTTAGTACTATACCATACCTGCCAACTCTTCCAGATTTTCCGGAAGATTTTATTTTCAAATTTATAGTGAATTTCATTTTCAATACTCAAGTTATTCCAATTAACTTTTTAAATTATAATGATAATTATAAATGAGTTTAACCACCACTACATATAAATAATTACAATAAATATATAAAAGCATAATTATCCTAAAGCAAGCGATTTTCAACGGGATGAAAATATAAATATATTTTTGAATCAGATTGTTTTTCGTTTATTGTATTACAACCACTCTGAAAATCCATTTTCGGAAAGAGTGAAAGTTGGCAGGTATGCTATACTCATGATAAATACCACATGCCTTAACCATTTAACGGGCCATTTATTTCTAGTAAAGGTAAATTAAACTATTTTTTGAATTGAAATTGTTATAAGAATAGTAATCGATATAAGAAAGAAAAAACCCATTTAGTTTTAAAAAAAGCAATTTTTTTGGTGGTAAATATATTTAACACGACCATATATTCCTTATTGATTTTTATTCTTCCTTATTTATAAAATAAATTTTATAAATGCTACAAACTTCAAAAGGAATTATGTATTTTATAACTTTTATACGCTTTTTTAAACTAACAAATGGTTACCAATTTTATTCAAGCGCTCTTCAAGAAAGCTGAAGTTATTAACAAATGGAAAGCTAAATTAAAAGTGGTGGGAAGTATACTTCCCACGGCTTTCGAAAGGGTTAAACTCACCATAAACCACCAAAGTCATCAGAAGATGAGTTCATTAATTGATCTATCTGGAAGAATTTTCGAAATCCAGGCAACACCACAGCCGTTTCTTCAAAAGTATGCGTCAAATCAAAATAACGTACATTAGTGGGCATTGCATTTATGGATCCTACCAAACTTAGAGCGAAAACCAAAAGCGGAGACATTTTATTTTCACAACACTATTTCTCAAAACGAAATGATAGAGTTAAAACTTTTATTGAGAAAAACACATTTTGATCAAATTGTTCTAAAATAAATAATTTATATTTCCAAAGTTAATGAAAACTCTGCTCTAATCGCATAAAAGATCTCCACCAAACAATTTCTAATCTACTTGGCAATGAAAGTTTGTTATTTATGATTGATGATATTTAAACTAAACAAGCTTTCTTTCGTCAATACAGATAAGAATAGAAATCTAGAAGAAATGGAAGAATTTTTCTTTTATATAACAAAAATTATATAATTAATATAATTTTTTTTCTTCCTTTTCTTTAATGTTGCATTTAATTTTTAAAATGAAATTACTGTACTCCTAAAGTACGTATGCCTTACCTATATCAGAGATGCCAACTGCTCCTGACAAGCCAAAATAATTTTTAAAAACACGGTAAAAAACTACAAAGTAAATTTTGCAAATATTTGCTTATTTGTGTTGTTTTTTAAAAGGTTTCGCATGATGAATTATGGATAAAGTGGTGAATTATATAAGCCTACGAATCAGTTAGAAATAGTGGTGGATAAAAATCTACAAAATTGAATTTATTAAACCAAGAATCACAATTGATAAACTACCACTGTAAAATATATATTTGCTGTCTGGAGCAAGTTGGCATCGTTGCTATATGCCTAATATTATAATCTTCAAATTAACGTACATAACAGTGACGCACATTACTTACGGTGTGAAAAGAAAAGGAACAACCTGAATTACTTTTGATCTAATGATATGATTTTCATATGCCAAGACTTAATATTTCTAGAGCTCCAATATATATGTATGTGCGAAATAAATTTTAGACAGAAAATTAAAGTCAAAATTGTTAACGCATTGCATGAGGGCAGCTTTTCCAAAAACTGTATTACAGCCGTTATAGATTAAAATTTTAAGATAGTTGGTTGGGAAGATTTCTTGAACGTTGGAGCAAATTTGTCTCTATCAGGTCTGAAAGCAAGACAGAAAAAAGAATAAACTGGTAGTAAACGTATTTCAGTAATCAGGATTTAAATAAGTAAAAAACGGTAGCTTAAATGTAGGCGTTGCAAATTTGACATATTTTCTTTGCTTTTACTTTAATTATTGTTAGTTTAATCACTTATATAATAAATGCTAGTTCAAAGTATAACTAAATAATTTTATTTTGAACTAAGTAATGGTGAAATAAATAAATTAAACTATGTATTATAACCCCGCCCACAAATAAACTGCTAAAGAATTATTTTGATTACCAGTTTTATCTTTTTACCCTGATTGATACGGCTTTATTCTGGCACGTATTTGTGACAATCGGCGCGAGAGGGTTAATAGTTGATTATTCTCAACTCCTATTCCTGGCACATTCACATGTTTTTCCACACCATGGCAAGTGCCATTTTTCTCATCACTTCTCATTTTGGACTTCTCAATTTTTGTAATCAGTTCTTTAAGTATGCATCCTCTACTTCATGATGAATGGGAAAAGGGCCTATTTTAGGACTCAGATGCCCAGTTCTAACAGGCAAGCCAGACCAGATCTTTGAATTCACTTCCAATAGTAAACTGGAAGAAAAAAAATGCCACAAAGTGTTGCTAATATTAATCCATTTTAATGAAATTTAGAATTTTATTATTAACCACTATTGGGGCATTTTTAATCTCCCGTGGCAAACCTGCAATGTTCATAAAAAGTTTACTTTTGCGCAAGAAAAGAGAACGTGAGCTGCTCAATGCATAAAAAGTAGTTACATATACGAGCTTTAAAGCTTGTTTAAACTGAGTTAAGAACTTTTTTCTCGTAACTACCATTTTTATTTTTAAAATATTCATTGTTTTGACCTAATGTATAAAAAGTAGTTACATATAAGAGTTTTAAAGCTTGTTTGAACTGAGTTAAGAACTTTCTTCTCGTAACTACCATTTTAATATTTAAAATATTCATTGTTTTAACCTAATGTATAAAAAGTAGTTACATATATGAGTTTTAAAACTTGTTTAAAGTGAGTTAAGAACTTTCTTTTCGTAACTACCATTTTAATATTTAAAATATTCATTATTTTGACTTTAAAATGGTACCTGCGAGAAGAAATTTCTTAACACAGTTTATTTCTCAATTTAGTAATAAAATGTAATTATAAAATGTAGGGCATTTTCGACCAAAAGGAAACAAATAAAAAAAAATTGCGATCAAGTGGCGACTGTCAAACAATTTTCTGATCACTAAATATTATATTTAGTCTCCCTCTTGGTTGTGGTGTGGTGACCGCTAATTCTGTCCTCAACTCTATCCCCCTTAAATATTGTCCATGAATTCATATGGGATATACTGTAATGATCCTCTTAACGTATTAGAAGTGTAAAAAAAATTTTGGTATATTTAAAATCCCTGCAACCTCAAGTAGTAAAATTCAGTGCCAAAATCTCAAGCCCCAATCAGGAAGAAAAAAAAAAGCCTGTTAAATTGGGATAATTAAAGTACAAAATCTGTTAAGGTACTATCTTATAAACATATAAGGATAACATAAAAAAGGCAGCATAACATTTATTGTCTATTTAGAATAGCTTTAAAATCCACATGAGTAAAAAAGACCCTAAATTCTCATTCAGTCTTAATGTAGCTCGAAAATTAATGATAATTAAATAAAATCACTTATGCTAATGACTTTAATCTGATCCTGAGATCTGTTTGGTTCCTTTGTCATTTCTTGACTCACTTTTCTGTGTATTTTTTCTTCTGTTCACTGGAAATAAAAGAGTCAGATATCATTAAGTGTACGTATTTTTGCTGACATCAATTATTCGCAGGAAGGACATCTAAACGATTTCAACTTTTCTGTTGCAGCTTCAAGGGAAAAATGCATTATTTGGCTAAGTGATTTCTGAACAATTAAAAGCTCATTTCTTAACAGACACTAACTGAGGGCATCATTATTTTTCTGCTGTTATTGGATTTTCAGCAGAATGGGTAATGACTTCAAAACAGAATAAGAAAAAAAGCAAACAATTTGTTGCATGTTTATGTTTCTTATAATGGTTTATCTCATAACCCTGTATTACCTTAAATAAAATTTAGTAGTTTTTTAATCGGAACTATTGTGAATTTAAATTTATTCTTTAAAGAATTTTTTTTTAATGATTTAGCAGGATACAGAGATGCCTACTAGCTCCGGACAACGGATAAATATTTTCGAGTGCAAGTCTTTTAATCTAAGATTTATTGGTTTAGTAAATTTGATTTATACTTAAAATTGCTTCTAAATAACTCAAAGGCTTCTGTAATACGCCAGTTTGATGCCACTAAGCTCCGGCGTAGGGAAAAGGAACATAAATGATATCGGGTCAGGAGTGTACCACCCCTAGTATATAAACTAATTGTTTCCTTATTGGTTTAATATCTTTAATTTTATTTTATAACCGTCGTTGAACAGCAGACCGAATTTTTAGTTTACGACTTCCAATGACCAGCTCCGTATCCTTGTAATTTTGAACCCAATCCAGCAAGGAAACTCCTGGTTTAAGTATTGGGAGAAACCCAATACTTAAACCCGTCAAACGCAGTGTGGACCGTAGAGGTGGCTGGTTCGAATCCAGTCATTACCATGGATGTATTCTTTGTGATGTCCTTCTCTAAATTCTTCTATCTTTCTTTCTACTTGGCAAGGGTTTATAAGCCTAAATTGAGCAAACAAACCAGGAAATGTATGTAATTTCATTAAAAGCAATAAAACAGTACAATGAAGTTCAGAAATGTCATTCTTATTAAACGAATAAGGTTTATTTTGACTTTATTTGCTTTAACTTTAAATATCGTGAGGAATTGCAGGTTAGTATACATGGATTTTAGAAAGTTCTTTCTATTTTCATCATTATATTACTTCTGTTATGTAATAGAAATTAGAAACTGTATAATTATATAGAAGTCCTGTAAAAGTTTCATAATTTTCCTGGTGCCATTAACCCTTCTTTCTCCCTTTTCGCTCCCTTAAAATTGACGGCATGAAGTTTCGCCCTTTCTATGTCTTGTGCCTGTGATATATCCGGGCAGGAGTAATCAAAAGTAACGCGCCTAAAAGACTTTAAGAATCTATTTCTTTTGTCAGACTAGTTTCTCACTCCATGCAATAGATGGCAGTGCAAGGCTATTTGAAATGTGTTTAGAGAAAGATTATTTTTGTTATATGTCCGTGTTTATCAAGCAAGTAAGCTAAAAGCTAATCCTCAAATTAAAAATGAATACAGATATTGTACTTACCCTTAGTTTCATTTAATTCTCTCAAATAAAAATATAGACACTTCTATGATCATTTTCTTCAAAATTAGAGACCACTAAGGGATTAAAGTTATATACGTAATGGAACAGAATTTTATAAAATTTTTTTACTTGCATATGAGTGGAGGTGGTTACAATGGATTTTAAAAACAAATTTGTTAATATAAATTTTAAGGTAAAAAGAACTTAACTTTTAATGTTTCAGATATATTTAAAGCAGTGTTATTTCAACTTATCTATAACTCACTGCTAAAATTTTTGATTCAAGCTTTCCATTTATTTATATTTTTCTTATTTTATTTAATTCTTCTAAAAAATAAAAAATTTGCAAATTTGTAGAAAAAATTTGCAAAATTGATAAGTCAAAACAGCACAAATACACAATCGAAAAATAAACTTTAATAGTTGTTGCCAGATCCCGCTTGGAAAAAAAAAAGCTAAGAGAAATGAAAAGTTTTCCCCCCTTTAGTGAAACATCCTTAATGCCTTTAAGGCAACAAGGACTAGCGCCACCTGGCGTAACTTCCACACACCAGCCGATTACTATACGCTTGAACTAAAGTGGCTACTAATGACAACGTTCAGAAAAAGTCTCATTTGGTAGTTATTTTAGCAGAAAATTAGATTTCATTTAAAAGGGAGATTCTTTCAAAGTTAGAGTGTTATTTTTTGTTTTCTCATTTTTAAGACCTTTTTCCCTTCCGTTTCTAAACGTTCCAATTTTTGCTGAAAGAAGAGTTATTCATCAGGATATGTGAAAAGGAAAAATAACGGATACTTAACAAAAATATGAATATTTCATGTGGCTTTAATTGTAAAATATATCATGATGAAAAGGGATTATTTCCAAAATACATATTTCGAATTTCTTCTGATAAGATATCTTTACTTTAAAATTTGAATTAGAGTATGCAACATTTTACATTTTGTAATAACAAGGCATTATTCGCACAGCCCTTATGAAGTTTAAAAAGTGGTCTCAATCATATATGGCAGTACTTTTACTTTCGTTACTTGTACCTCCGGTACAAGTAAAAAGTACGTACTTTTACTTGTACTTCGTTACTTTTTAAATTTAGTACTTTTACTTGTACTTTCGTTACTTTTTTAGGGAAAAAGTACAAGTTTTCGTAACGGAAATATCGAATGAAATCGCTACTTTTTTCTAAAACTTTCTAAGTAAGCTTTCTAAAAAAAAATTTAATTAAAAAAAATGCTTATGTTTTTTCAATTTATAAAATTAATGTGCAATATATATGCATTCACAGCTAACTTCGTGTTTAAATACCTTC
>NC_092212.1:13257836-13260291 GCF_043381705.1 Parasteatoda tepidariorum
ACTCGAATTCAGTACTTGTACTTTTACTTGTACTTTTTACTCGTTACTTTTTAAAATAAGAACTTTTTACTCATTACACTTTTTAAAAATACTTGTACTTTTACTCGTTACTTTTTAAAAGTAACGTTGCCGTATATGGTCTCAATATTAAAATTTTAAAAAAAATTGAAAATTTTTTCGTTAGCTTTCGCTTAAAAATTCACATGGCATAACTATGTACAACTTTGTACTATGTACAACTATGTCCCGATTTTCCGAGTTAATGTGAACGTCTAACTCAGGTGAACAAAAAATTAAAAATTTTATTAATACTTATACTTCACTCGCTTCAACAGGTGATTTTTAAGGGCATATTAAATGGTAACAAAAGACTCGTTTCGCCATTTTATTTTTGCTTTAATAAATTTGATTTTGAGTGATTTTAACCATCACTTTTTATACACAATTTAAACAAAAATGCGGATAAGACCTGATAATCGTGAGAGGAAATTTGATTGCTCTAAATATTATTATACTATTACTTGAAATATAGGAATATACAACTCTCTGTGATATGTAACTAGATATGTATAATTTATATTTAATATAATTATATTTATTAACATATATAATTTAATACATAATAAATAATATATAATAAATAATATATAATTTATATTTAATAACAAAATATTTTATCTATGTAAAAAAAAAAAAGTATTATACACAGCTAAAGTTGATGAAGTTGGTTCCCAATTTTACAGATGAGTTGGTGAGCGATAGCAAACAATAGGCGAAGACCTCTTAGTAACAGTCAATGAGAAAATTAAACTGTAAGATATGCAAAGTCTTATATTATTTTAAACAAAGCATTTTTAAATGATAAAATACAAATTCGAATAAAATTCAATTTATTTATCTTGGGAAATAATATGAGCGATACTTTTTTCTTCTTCTGAATTCTAATACTCAGATACTACCTGACCGAGAATGCTCAAATTTTGTGTTTTGTCATTTTAAATTACATAGCTTAAAATGTAAAAATTTAAAAATAAAATACATTTTTTGTATCGGTATTCAATGAAATAATAGAAAATAGTTAACAATTATTAAGAATAATTCTGCGGGACTATTTTCGGATTAACGAGTCAAGTATAAAGTTTCAACCACTCTCTTGATTAAGATATTATTTTCCAGATAACGGCTTTACCACTTTGTACTCGTTTGTCTCTTTACTTTTCTATTGTCACTTGGTGCTGGATGAAGCCTCTTGCTTATAAAACAAAAAGTAAGGGATATCAATTTTTATGTCACTATTTATGCTTTTTTTATTTTTATTTTTTTATTTATTAATTTTTTTTTGTATACGAATCACTAAATATACCCTATTGTCAAGTTGGATAAGAACCAGCATTGAATACATGAAAATCTGATTTTTGGAACAGAAGTTATTTAAGGTGATGTCTTTTTTATGCTGCTATAAATAAGAAAATTTTTCTTAACTACTGTACAAATTGAAAGTTATGCAAAAAAGAAGCTTAACTACTAGTGATATTGTCACAAGTCTCCATAAAATTCCTAAAAATCATGAAAAGTAATTAGAAGATACTCCCTCAACTTCTAATTAATTTTTTTTCTCGCTTTATTCAGCTTACAGCTCCTAGAGGAGAACAAGTCTTCTTAAAATAAGAACTTAAATACGATTCGTTCTCTCTTAAGAAAACGAACCTTCCATCAACAGAAGAAGAATGTGAGGGGTGCTGCGGGGGGAGGTGACTACGAAGTGTAAAATTTTCGAACGCTTCAGCAACTTCAGCAGTTACAGTGAAAACACTTCAATTTTGATGCTCTTTACACCCTTACGGGGCTTTCAAAAGTTCGAAAACGTATTAAGGCTCTAGTTAAACGGATTAGTAAAATTACTTTACTTAAAACACAAAATTCGATTCAGGATTTTTTTTTTCACACTCTCTAGTAGACTGTGTATTTTATCTAAACATATATTTATCTAATTGTATTCCGGTTTTAATTCGTTGGATTTAAGTATTTTTTTGCTCGGAATTTCCCGGCGAGGAAGATTTAACGCTTGACAGAGTGCGGTTAGAAATAATATAAAGACAATAAACCGTTAAGTAGCTAATTATAAGAAGCATTAGGAGAGCGTTTTTTTTTAAAATTCTTTTTTATTTTACTCTTCAAATACTTAACTCTTTTTTTTAGTTTTCTGGTAAAAATTAATTAAATTATAGTTAGGTATAAAAGATTAAATTATCTTACAAATGTTCAATAATTAAGGAAATAAGCATATGTATGTATCAATGCATATATATATATATATATATTCTTTACGTGCGTTTAAACTATTTAAAAAAATGGTAGTTAAAGTTGTAATAAATTAAATTCACTCAAGCTTGAATCGAGCATGAATACAAAAATTTTACTACAGTATTAAAAAAAAATGTAGAAATAGACAATT
>NC_092212.1:13260434-13313953 GCF_043381705.1 Parasteatoda tepidariorum
TATATATATATATTTACAATTAATTTAATACAAATTTCTCAACCATCAATCAAATAAGTTGGGGGATTTTATTTCATTTTTGTATTAGAGTGTAGTTTTCAAAAGTCACGACTATTTTTATCAGTTTTAAAAAGCGTTTTATTTATATAATGTACGTAGATTAACGTATTTTTATATGTATGAACGAAACAAAATGATAAAGAAGTAAGTAAATGATTCCATGACCGTTACAAAATTACATTTCGGAATAGCTTGATATACATGGGACAGGAAAACAAATAAAATTAATAAAAAAAAAAGACTTGCGAATTTTATTTTAATAATAAGTAAAATGAGTTTAAAATTGTCGTTCAAAGGAACACAGCCTGGTTGTCATTTCAAACATTACCTAAAATAATGAATGAAAAAAAACTAACAAGTGTGATGCAATCATAACAATTATATTACACAATCCTTTATATAAATTAAGCAAAACTGTTGTTGTTGTTTCTAATCCATTAGAAACAATTCAGGTCCATCCCAATTAGACTAATTCCATAAGTCCAAAAAAAGCAAAACTAAATCACTATAACAAGAAACAAATATCACTTGCGATTTTCTTTTCTTATAATAAGTTTAAAGTAGTCGTTTATGCAGAATTTGTTCATCAAAAATGTTATTTCAAACATTTCTTAAATAATAAAAAAAATCAAGTAAATTATGAAGCAACTATTACAAAAATTACATTTCAGGTTAGTTTCTTATTAATCGGGCAAAAACAAAACTAATAGCACCATTGAAACAAAATAAAATATCGCTTGCGAATTTCCTTTTTCATAATAAGTGAAATGAATTATAAATTGTCGTTTAAGATAAAAACACCATTTTATTATTATTTCAAACAGTTCGTAAAACAATAAAAAGTTAATAAAATATCACTCGATAAGGACGAAAAATTTATTTCAGAATCATTTTGATATGAATAGAAAAAAATAAATAAAATCAATATAACAAGAAATGAATATCGTTTGCGATTTTGATTTCCTATAATGATTATAAAGTAGTCATTTACGGATACAAAATTCGCTTGCTTTTTATTTTAACGTTTATTAAAATAATAGGAAAAAAAAACTCGAAAATTATGACGCGTTTATAAAAATTGTTTGAAACAAAATCGAATAGTATAAAGTGCAAATCGTTGTAATTTTAAAGCAAACTGCACTGCTATAGTCATCAAAGGACTAAATGGCTGCATTTTACATCAACGAAGTAATTATGCCTAATAATCATTCTCAAGATCGACTCTTGAATTTAAAGTGCTTCGCTAATGTTATGGAGGCATTTAGTTTAACATATTGAAGATCTATTTGTGGGGTTCATTATCAACTCTGAACGATTATTGTTGTTAGTTTATGACTGCCGTTAAGATCTTTTAGCGTTTGGTACGTTAAGATGTCGTGGCTTTAATGTGAGGTTCGCAGTCGATTTCGCAATAATGCTTTGACTTTTATTATGTCTGAAATGCTACTTCGCAGTTATTATAATTACTATGAGCGATCAGGCATTACGTTTAATTGTCGCAAAACAGTTTCCCAAAATGTTAACAGAAGAAATTTCGAAGCATGGTTAAAAAAAATCAGAACTCGTATAATCCAAAATGGCAATTTATTAATGTATTTTAAAAGGTGCTCAGATTTGCGGGGAATAAAATAAAGAAATTTTTTCTCTTAATCTAAATACTTCTCCTTTATATAATATATAAGTTTTTTAAAACCAGTAAACTTTAACTGCTCTTTTGTCGAACAAACATATAATACAAAAAAATAAAATAAATTAAAATAAATTATATAAATTAAAGTAAATTAGGAATTAAAGTAAATTAGGAATTAAAGTAAAGAATTTAAGTCTCGAAACTGATTTGGTGTCAAAATTTCTTTATAATGGTAGCAAATCCGCAGAAAGTTAACAGAAAAACTTTAGTAGCATAGATAAAAAATAAAAAAAAAGAAACGATTAGGACTTGTATAACTCTAAATAGCGATTAAGGCAATTAGGCAATATGAAAAAAAGGAGAGAAGTTTTTCTCTTCATTTAAATACTTCTCATTTTCTGAATATGAATGTTATTAAACTGAATTTTTCAATAAATTATAAAATATTCTTTTTTAACAAAAAGATATTACATTAAACTTAAGGTAAAAAAATTACAGCTTGAAATTGAATTGGTTTAAAGCATTCTTAATAATGTGGTAGCAAGTTTGCAGAATGTTAAAAAATCCTTAAATTGTTAACTTTAAATTATAAATCCTTAAATTATTCCATTTTGTTTTTAAAAGAGACGTTGAACAGCCGACCCAATTTCTTTAGGCTTATGACTACGGATGTTCAATCAAAATTCGTCCATTTAAAAAACGAAGAAAAAAATAGCGTTGATGGCGGTTCATTACAGCGTTCGTTATGAGGAAGGTTTAAGTGTCATTTTACAGATAGTTAACGAAGATAGTTTTCTCTACGATAAATTAATAATATGAACATTTACAGAGTGGTCACAATCTGGAAAAACTGAAAAACGGTAGAGAAAGCGTGGATAAAAGAGTTATTAATTCATATATACCAAAATTTATTTGAAAATTAAATAAAATGTATCTAGATATTGAAAATTACTAATTAAATTCCTAAAATTATAGTGAAATTAAAAGCTTTAGAATTTCTAAATGTTTTCTCTCTTGTATTTCTCAAAAAAAAAGTATTTTGATCTATTATGGCTCAAAATGTTTTCTTTCCCGTATCTCTTTTACAAAAATATTTTAATTTATAATGCCCCAAAATGTTTTTCTGTCCTGTATTTCTTTAAAAAAAAAGTATTTTAATTTATTATGAGCCAGAACGTTAAAAAAATGTGCCAGTATTTCTTATTAAAAATTAGTAAATTTTTTATTTCACATTGTAAACTATTTCAGTGATACGGAGATCTAGTTTAAAATTTATTAAAATATATATAGTCAGATTTTTGGTGCAACTAAGAATTTTTATTTAAATTTTAGAAAACTTTTTTTCCCTACAAAATCAAAATGTTCACTTCCAAAATATGGGAGATAGCAGTAAATTTATTCCCAACGATTTAGTCAGGATAAGAATTGAAACTTTTCTTTAATATATCATTCATTTTAATATTCGTATTTCGACAAATTCTGAAAAAAGCAAATCAAACAATGTTTGTACTCAAATATAAAATTTCCTAGATAATTCCATGTAAAAAATAATTTTAGTGGTTTACTTATTTATTTTTTACTTAATTAAAAAAAACTATGGAAAAAAAGTGAAAAAAATGACCTGATGTTAAGCTATGTAAATGAGTTGAAGAATAAAATGTACAGGAGGAAATTTCTACTATGTATATTCTCGTTTTTTAGTAACCCAGGGGAACAATTTTTTTTTATCTTTCGTTTCTTCGGTTGTACGAGACTTTTTAACAAATCTTGGATATCTTCCCATCGTTATTTATCGTTATCGTCTGTTAGGCATACATGAAATTTAATATGTATGCCTAACCAGGATTTTTTAGAATTTACTTCTCCGCTACGTTGGAAGTGTAGGAAGAAGGCTATAATACATTTCAGTTTTTGATGTGATAAATTATGATCAAATGTTATAGTCAAAGGAGCAGAGAAGTGCATATCGATGTAAATAAACCTATAGGTTCTTTATAAACTTGTACTTTGAAACAATAAAAAGCTTAACTAAGAATACAATTTTGAAAATAAATCTGTATTTTCGAAACAAAACTAACTTCAGATTCCAAATTTCTCCCCCCGAATAATGTAAGATCAAGTATTGAATAAATGCAACAAAACTTTTTTCCCCCAGTGCAACGATAATAATAGAAAAATGTGCGGTAAAATGCGCATTTATCGGGAAAATTACTTGATTGTGTTAAATCGTGACTATATTATGAGGACGGTATTTCTTTTTAAATTACTCATTATTAATCTACAAGTCATGGATATGAATATAATTCTTTAAATCAAAATAAAGCATTATCAAATCTTATTTCAAATTGAAAATATTTAACTTGCTTTCAGCCTTTATGGGAATGGAGACAAAAAAATACACGCTATAAGTCCTTTTAGAAAAAAGAAGGAGAAAAAAAAGAAAGATTGAAAGTGTTTTCGTAACAGCTGCAAAAAGAGGAAAGAATTTTTCTTCCTTGGCGTCAAAGCTACACAAAGCCCTAAAGACAAATCGTATGTTTTGCATTCGAAAACCATCCGAAAAAAGAATAAAAAATATTCTCTTATCTCCTCTATTTCTTATGCATAGAACAGCATTTACAATGCATGGGAAGTAAAAAAAAAAACTCTTCTTTACTGATGCCACCTCGAGAAATGTATTTCCATGCATAACATTGCCGCTTGGAAAAGGAGAAAAAAAATACACATTCTAAATTCTGTCTCACGGAAAATATCGTCTGCTTTGCGTTTCATATGTAGCAAGAGAGGCAAAAGCTCTTCAAACTGCAAAAGATCGGATTTATTTGCATGGAAGAGTAAAGATGGAGAAGGGAAAATGCTGTCATAATGCAAAAGGAGAGAGGAGATATACTTTTCCAATCTTCCGCGATATTATAAAGTGTTATTCCCGCTCTATTTCTGGATAAGGAATATAGTTTTGTCTCCTTTTATATAGATATAACATCATACAGAACCGATATAAAACTCTTTAGAACTGAGACTGCCATGAAAATCCTTGGAATTCGAAGGGTACGTAGTACAGTGAGATGTCCCCTGTCGATCGAAGAGAGATCTTTTTGACAAGAGCGAATTGAGAATTTGAATTTTGTAGAAAAGCCGGTACGTTGGCGAGAACTTGTCCGCGACAAAACGATACGATTGTGAATTGAGGAATGTGTTTTTAACCCTACTTTATTCGACAGAAAAAAAAATCAAGGGAAAGAAATAGTCTATTTATCATTCTATTTTAAAGACTGCCTTTAAAACGAAAAATATTTAACATTTAATGCCACTTACTTTACTCAGAGAACTTATTTAGCAATCAAATTCTATTCTTTTGGTATTTTCCTCAACGCTACGTATTTTCCTCAACACAGGTCAGAAAAAAACTCTCAACTGCTAAGCAGCTCATTAGACTTTCTGAATTGACGTTTACTTAAAACAGACGTCAGCTGTCTAGTACTAGATATTTCTCAAGCTTGAGATTGCGTTTGGCATTAAGGCCTTGTAGTAAAAGTGTGGGGAGGTAAGTCTACCGGCCATGCACCTAAATGGCCATTGTTTTTCTATATTACGTTTGTGCTGTCCATATATACTAGACTATATGCCTAGCCATGTCTCTATCCTAGTCTATCATGTCTCTGCCCCTAGTCATCTTATCTTTTTGAGTCACGTCCGAAATGATTAATCAGTGAGAGTCTACCAGAGCAATTCTTAGGTTTGATACTTCCTTAGCCTAACGGATAGATTCTTTAAATAATTAGGAATTAAACCTTAATTGTTCTAATTCTGGATAAGGAATATAGTTTTGTTACCTGATTTATAAACATAGCAATAAAGAACTAATATAGAAGTCTTTAGGATGGAGTCTGCTATGAAAGTTTTGAAATTCGAAAATAGTGCAGGACAATTTTAATTACGGAACCTTTTGCATGGTGGTATAATAGATCGTTTTCTTTCGTAGAGAGAATTTTCTGGTAGGTCAAATATTTTATTGAATAAGTATGTCTTTATTTCACAAAAATAAATTTAAAAAATTAGATAATTGAGTTAACTCGGACCTGCCAACTACTACGCCTTTTGCAAAATATTTTATACAGTGGTAGACATTTTAAAACTAAAGTTTTCAGAATTTTTGGTAATTTTGTTAACATTTTAAAGATTCTCCATGAGAAAGCTACATACCTGTCAACTTTCACTCTTACTGAGAATGAATTTTCCAAGTGGAAGTAAAACAATTACCGAAAAACAACCTTACTCAAAAATATTTTTATATTTTGACTAGGTTAAAATTCGCTATATCGTTAATATTAGTATGCTTTTATATATTTGTCGTAATTATTTAACCGTAGTGGTGGTCAAACTTTTCTATAATTATTATTATAATTCAAAAATTTTAATGACATGACATGAGTTTCGGTACCACTTTAAATACAAAATTAAAATCTTCCGGAAAAACCGGAAGAGTTGGCAGGTATGAAGCTAGATTAAAGTGGATTTGCACATGAACTTTTAAATCATTTATCCGTAGTGGTGTGGAAAATAAGTTCAAATGAGCAAAATAACACATTAACTTAGGTAACATTAGATAAAATTTACACAGAAAGCGTCGAGAGCTGGCAACTCTGGTTAACTGCATTCAAAATTTTGACTGTGTACTCAACAGAGAACTTTTACAAAGGTAATACGTATTGTAACTATGCAAAAAGTATTTTTATGAAAATAGTAGTATTACATTTGCATATAGGATAATTTGATTTTTCAAACGTTGGTTACCACTTAAGCTTTGTACCCCCAGGAAAAAGTATAGGAATAAAGTAATTAAAACACCAGCCTTTAATTGTTTAGAATATGAGAGTTGATGGGATAAAAAAATGTTCCATTTATTTTTAGCAATAATATAAACGGAGATGCCAACTAGAGAATAGATATTTTCGAATGGTAGATTTTTAATGTATGATTCTTGGTTTAGTAAATTTGATTTAATAGGGTTTTTCTTGATTTAATATAATTGATTTGATTTAATAGGGTTCTGAAAGCGAGACGGAAAAGAGAAAAGACTGGTAGTAAAACTATTTCAATGTTAGATAATTTTCGGGAGCAGTAAATCTATTCTTAACAACCTCGAGAACTTTTAAAGCAAATCAAAAACTGTTTGTACAGCATTATAGAATTTGCTTATCCGAAGACAAATCTATGCAAATTATTATTATATTTATTAATTATTATTACAAATTATTACAAATTATATTTATTTATCATTTTTTATAATTTTATTTAAGAATGGTCGAAAAAATTTAGAATCATAAGGTATACTACTTTTAACATGATGCTAAAGAATGTAATTTAAAATAGCAAAACACAAAATTTGAACGATGAAAAGTTCTTCAGAAATTAAATTTTATGTATACTTTTTAAGATTTCTGGAATTAAAGTTACTTTATGTTCAGTTCTTTATATCATGAGTATTCAACCAATTTCGGAAATTTCAACTAGATAGAGGCTGGCCCCAACCAGGAAATATTTAAAAACTTGGGAGCGAAAATGTGAAGTAACGCAATTTTAAAAAAATTCCTAACTTTTAAAATATTTTTTTAAATTGAAGGAAATATATTTAAATGTTAAAAAGACTCAACTTAATTCATAAAATGAAATTGAAAATTTTTTAAATTTACTACATCCTTATGAAACAATTGAATTTTGTTTGGGCACATTACCTTTGGTAATGAATATCTCATTACCTGCAAAGATATCTTCGCTTTTTTAATGAAAAGACTCTTCTAAGAAATTTGAAAACATACGAGTAACTTATAAATATATTATTACTTTAGACTTAGAATTGTTCTTGATACTCAGTACCAGCCCTGGTAGGCTCTCACTGATTCATCGGCTTTGACATGATCCAAAGTGGATAAGATAATGACATGGCTAAGCATACAGTCTTATATATTTCCTGCTCAAATATATCGAACCGCGATAGCTCAGGGGATGGAGCGTTCGCCTTCTAATGAGTTGAACCGGGTTCATATCCCAGCAAAAGTACAAATTCCGCATCCGGCTAGCACCGACCACAGTGCTGACGTAAAATAACCTTAAGGGTAGACGGATCATGGGTTAGAGTCCCTTTGCCGTCTGGCTAATCGTGGGAGGCTCTCGTGGTCTCCATGTAAAGTAAATGCGGGTTAGTTCCATCAAAAAGTCCTCCAAGAAAGCAAATATCTCCCAATACTTGATCCAGGACTTCCCTTGTCTTCTGGATTGGGTTCAAAATTACAAGGCTACGGAGTTGAACATTAGTAGCCGTATACTCAAATTGGGGTCGGCCGTTCAACGACTGTTATAAAATATAAAAATAAAAACATTAATATGGAAAAATCAATGGCAATATATGAGACCGGCGGGTGGACCCACCTCCTCTGCAGCTGTTCGCAGTTTTTGGTGCGTTTCTCCCCAGTTACACTAGTCTGATATAAATGAATGGTAATAAAAGGGGAAAAAAAGACTACGTACAACATTTACACTAGTCACTTTACTTTTCGGATAATTTACCCTCCGATAAGAAAAAGGCCGCCAATGAAATATTTTCAGTTAAAAAAATTTTGCTGAAGATATGATTAAATTTTGTCTTGTCACATCTTTCTGCTGCACTGAAAAACTGGCTTTTAGTAAGGTAACATATTGTTTAACACGTTGAATGCCACGCGGTAGATAACTACAAACTAAATTTGCAAATATTAGACAAGTTTTGCAAGTTTTATAAAAAGTTTAGCATGACATATCCATACCTGCCAACTCTCCCGCATTTTGCGGGAGATATTATTTTCATATTTAAAGTGGTAGTAAATATATACTATTTTTTCTTTTATAAATTTAATTTTTAAGTGATTTTGATCACCACTATTCTTACAAAAATTAAGCTTATATATTAATATGCGTTACTATCATGGTTGTCAAGTCATTTGATGATGATCATTGATTCAGCTAAGACTTCGTGGAGAACGGTTGTGTTGTGACCAATCTCCATAGCTATCATGGCCTCATATCATCGATTCGGCCGCGGCGGCAAAAGAATGTCAAATCCAAAGCCTTATCCAACTCTCGATCTTGCAGTGATTAGAACTGAAAGCCGAGCATATGCTGACAAGAGTGCTAAACCTGAAAACATCGATAGATTTATCAGAATCCAGCAAAACGGCCTGAAGGATATTACTGATAAAAAAGATAAAGGATGGAGACTCGACATTTGCGATAACGAAAACCAACATCGATTTGCTTTTGCACTAGAGCGATACCTGGAAATCAAGGACAAATGGAATACTGAGGAAGCAGCAAAGCCAGACACAACTGAAAAGATGGAAACCTCAACCGAGACTTCTACCCCCCAGCAGACCGAGATCCTGATTCCAGCAGATACTCCAGATCCCCCTTCACCAAATAAAGCAAGGCCCTTTTTAGGGCCACAAATCACAGACTCAAACACCATCCCAGAGACTGAAGTGCCACTACAAAATTCCACAGACATGGAAACTACTGTTAACGATGCTCCGAAACGGAGAAAGAAAAAGAAGATGAAAACTTGCGACAACCAGGCGACGCAAGTGAAGGAAACATCGAACGGCGTTAACACCCAGCCCGAACATACTCCTAGTCCCGTAACACCCGTGGAACCAGCACCGACGGAACGAGAGGAAGAACCCGTTGCGACGGTGGACCCTCCCGATCCTACTTCAACACCCAAGGACTCTCCACCGAGTAGAAAAATGAAAACCCTCATCCGAGGATTAAAATCTGATACCGAAATTCCTGAATTGGATAAATATCTAAAAGAATTTGGACTTTTTCCCGAAAAAATAATACAGTTCAAGAAGAGAAGCGGACAGGACCTCAGGCCCCTCCCACTTTTCCTCATCATCCAATCAGAATCCAGCAACAGCAGAAAAATCTTCAATATCAACACCATACTAGAGAGGACAGTACAGATAGAGCGTTTCCGTGGGGGACGCTTCCAAATACAATGTTTTAAATGCCAAAAATTTGGACACACACAGCGCACCTGCTCTGCGAATCCAGCCTGCCTTAAATGTGCCAAAGAACACTTCTCGTACGAATGTACGAAGCCCATCACCGAACCACCGACCTGCGTCAACTGTAACGGTGAGCACCCAGCCAGTTTTTCCGGCTGTGGTGCAAGACCCAGGAAAGTGACCAAAGGAAAAAAGACTATCCCAAAGAAAACTACAGACTCTGCAAGTCGATTTCTGCGACTTTTTTCTGAAATGAAGGAACTACTAAAAGATGACGAGCTTGTAAAGCTTCTTCGTTCCCTGCTACCAGAGACTTAGCCTTAGACGACCGGCCAGCCTCCTGAAGCCACGCCCACCCAGCCTTTTTTGTTTTTGTTTTTTGTAATCGCAGCTTGCTGTGATTTTTCTCTATTTTTTACAGATTCTTCCTCTCCTAGGAGCGGAAATGTGTCTGAACCAACATCATCGACTAACTACTAGCGACGAATCGGTTAAAGCCGCTACGCGGCTGTGCACCGAGATATCCTGAATTCATAACATCATGGTTGTCAACTTAATTTTTTTCAAATACAACGTATTTGTTTGCTTAAAATTGAAGTTTTAATTCAATTTTAATACCACTGGGAAAAATGATAATGGAAGGGATTAAAAGTTGGCACGTCTGCATATCTAATAAAAGTGGTGAATTATATATGCCAACGAATTGTTTAAAAATAGTGGTGGATAAAAATATACTAAATTGTATTTATTAGACCAAGAGTCACAATAATTAATTAAATTTTGAATAAATTTTCTGCAATTCCATAAAGAGTGTAAATTTTATAGTTCTATATCATGTTATACGCTGTCAGCCAGCTGTTTTTCGCGACCTATGTGAAACGTCAGTGTCAGCAAGCGGTGGTTGGCGCTGCCTAAATGTAATTTCAGTGTCAGTCACCGGTGGTTGACGCGGCCTAAATGGGAAGTCCAGTGTCAGCCACCGATGGCTGACGCGGCGCTCAACCTGTTAAACAATTTAATTTAAGTGTTGATAAAAGGAGATCATATAACTAAATATTTGATTTTAAAAATAAATAAAAAATCACCTCTTTTTTTTCAATTTTTCCTAGTGACTCGCTATTATATTGCAAAGGGTGTATTGTATTACTATAAATGATGTATGCAATTTCTTAAAACGTATCACAATTGCTAATTTCTGAAACAAATATTAAACATATGCAGAAATTTTATAAAAACAAAAGTCTTTAATAAAAATTGATATTGTTATAATTAGTTTAACTCCATGAAAGTACTTGCCACCGAAAATGTATTCGCCATAGCAAACAATGACCATTCCTTGATTGAATGTATGTACATCTATCACCTGTTTGTAGAACATCCTTTCTCTGCCCTCCTCCCCAAACGATTTATCGCAATTAATCTTACCGCGCTATGAGAAGAGCCTCATATTAATTAGCCTCGACATATATACACTTGGACACCTCTGCGTACTAGAAAAGCAAGTTCGTAGGAAAACAGTTTACCGAAGTATTATTCTGAGTATATCTGAGCGGGCAAACTCTTAATACCCCTCTACCCTTCAAATTGTTTCACTGAACAATAGAGCCCACTACGGTCACAGGGAATTCCGGTGGTAACAGAGCACCTGCCGCTGTTAAATTTCAACACCCGACGGGCAAAACTTCACAAAGTTGGTTCGTTGGTGCCGCCCTCCGACTCTAACAAAGACCTCCCACCCCTTTAGCTGCATCTCCCCCCCCCATATCAAGCCTTTTCGTTGCGGGGGAGGGAGAGCCGTCTAATCCTTTTCCTTGTAAAGGTTCTGGAAATGCCCTCACGACGCGAAACCACAAAATGGGTTGCAATTTTCTCTTGTGCAACAATGCGCTAACCTGTAAATATCCCAGAAGAAAGAGAAAACGTTCATTCATCCCCCCACCCACAATTTACCCGGGTTTCATAAAAGGTGTAGGAGGAATCATGGTGTGGGGTAGTAGTGCTTGATCCTAATTAATGAGGGAATCTTCTTCGGCTGACATTAATAGACTTCGCGGTGGTAGGAACGAGATGTGTTATGACGTGATAGCTGCCTCGGGATAATGTATATCTGCGATTCTAGTTAAAGTCTGTTCTATGAGATATGAGCATAGTTAAGTATATTTGGTTAAGTACAAATATTTTTTTTCTTTTTTTTTGTTCTTCCGATTGTTATGAACATTTGCAGCACAAAGGTGTTTGTGATGTAGCAAAAACATATTCGTTCAAATAAACCTGTCAGATTCAATAAACCGAATCGAAATTCGAAACGTCATTAATTTCAGCAGCATCTAAACGTAAAGACCGTTTCAAAAATCTTGATTCCAAATAAGTTTTAAAAAAATCACACAAAAAACTAAACTAAAAGTTCTAAAACAAAAAAATTGCTATATATAACTTTTTTGATCAAGATAAGTTTTTAAAAAGAAACAGAAGTTATATTTTATTTTCAAATTAATAACCTTGATATAAAAAAAAACCTAATGTTTCATAACCGACACTGAACACAGCCCACCCAATTTTGAGTTTGAGACTACCAATGTTCAAATTTTGAACTCAATCCAGACGACAAGGAAACTCCACGATCAGGCATAGGGGGAAATGTTTTGGAGTTTTACATGGAGAGGAAAATCACGAAAACTTCCCACGGTTACCCTGAGGGCAGGGGACTTGATCCGTCTATCACTTTGAGTGTTTTACGTCAGCTCTGTGGTCGGTACGATCCGCTTGTGAGATCAGCCATCGCTCGGATTCGAACCCGTTTCACCTAATTGGAAGGTGAACTCTCTATCCCTTGAGTCAGCTCTGTATCCCTTGCTCTCAAACCTAATGTTTGTATGGATGTTCCTTTTGAAAATCTGAACTGATTTACATCAAACTTGCTCTATAGATAGAACTCCATCCAACGAATAAGGCAGAGCCTCTAAATTGTTTCGGTTTCATTTTTAAGGTCTCATTAGTAAGGCAATCTCCGAAGCAAGGAAAGAAGTTAATCCAGGTTTTATTATGTAACGAGCTTTGATTTGTAGATTTTTAAGGAAGAGAAAACCTCTTCACATGCTTATAAGCCAGTTTTTATTTACATTCTGGGTAAAGAAGTGGTTTCTTTGAAGAAATTCATTACGCTTTGGCTTTAAGCCCGGTTAACAGTTAAGTTAGCTACATCATAAAATGAAGATTTAAGTAATTTAATTGTCCATTAAGAAATCCCTTTTCCTATCCCACCTGAGCCAAAACCTGTCTTAAATATTGACCTAACATCCCTACTTGAAATAGTTAAACCTCGTAACCATGAACACCGCCACTGCTCTAGATGAATGGCGAGTGAAGTTTTTCCATCGACAGACTATGCATGCACTCCAAAGCAATACGGTCGTGATAGTCTACTTTAACCCTTTGTACTTGAAGAGTGCCTCTAAGGGAAGACTCTAACCTATAGATTACCTGCCACCATAAATGTGAAAAATTTTGTCGAGTTTTTTGGCCACTTAATTTAGCGGTTTCCAGTTATTATATGATAAGTGTGCGAGCAATAAGTTTTGTCTTGTAAACTTTTAGTGATTGCACCCGTTTCTTTAACCGTTTAAAAAACCCCCGAGACCAAAGAGTCAACCCTTTCAAGTGACGTGTAGCCAGTCTGGCAACACTGATTCAAGATATGTTACAAATCACTAGAAATTTGAAACTAATTGCTTTTAAACGTTAAGCAACCGTTATTTTATAAACAACAAAGATTTAAAGTATTTCACTTCCGTTGGAATGTACTGTCTAAAGTCGCTCTTACTAATAACCTGCCAGACTATTATTTTCAATCTAAATTTGATTTTCCAAGAAGGATTAAGATTCTCTTCAAGCATTGGTTCAACGTTAAAGACCATAGAAGGATTAAATAAATATTTAAAATTATACGGGATTCTGTAGCTTACAGCTCGATTTAAACAAAAGGAGTTTCATTGAAAGTTCATAGCACGTTTTATTTAATTATTAATCCTTGATGCTTCCTTCATGTTTTAATCGTTGATTTTAGTAACTTAGGCAACCTATGTCAAGTTCAGAAAAGTAAAATCGCTATAGATAATTTCGCATGTATAAGAGCGACGTCAATGACATAGTATTTTGGTATATAAAACGACACGCTTCTTCCCCCCCCGCCATTATTCTTGTTACTTAAGCTTATAAAACGTAACTTCTTAATGATGAAAAGTTAACAACTTATAAAGCTTGAAGTTATGTGACAATAAAGCTGACAGGGAAAGTGTTAGTTATTAGAAGAATATAAGAAAGCACCCTTTTTTGCGGATATCCTGTAAGCTAATGATGTGATTATTTATTTTCCTTTCCTTTTTTGCTTTCAGTCATTTTAATACTTAATTTGTTTAATTATTTTAATTTTTAAATTTTTAAAAAAAAATTTTTTTTTTATTAATAATTTTTCTACCTCTTACATTTATTGTTATATGCTTATACATTAAAAATTTATATATTTTTTCCATATTTCTTTGTATATTTTTATATACCTCTTTAAACGCTAAAACACTATTTAAATATCCATTCGGTGGGGCCACTAAAAATATTCAAATATTCAGTGTAACCCAGGTTTTTTTATAACGGGATTAGACTGTATTTAAATCAAGTTGATATTTAATGTATTAGCAACAACCTAATTTTTAAACATTTTCAATTCGTCATGTTAAATATTTATATGGGCACCTGAGGCAGTTTAGGATCCTTTTCTCATGCATCATGTTGATAGTAGCATGAAGGCGGTACTTTCAGACTCAAATAAGAAGTTCACAGATGCTAATTAGAAGATTTGTAAATACCAACACACCATGGTAGATATGTAGGATTCGTAACATTTCAACTGTATATCAATTACTGATGATTAATTACCATCGATTTGACTTCAATTTGTGTATTTCAACAATGTGTAACGCCAATCTGTGAACAAATCTCATTGTTTTAGGCACCTCCCTCATATTTTAAATTAGTTAAAAATTTTGAACAATTTTAAGAATCGTAGCTGAAAATTGCTCCTCACGCAAGTTGACCACATTTTAGGATCCAGTTACAAACTCTTCTGTAGTAATAAAAATGAGACAGGGACACAAACTTTAATTATTGTAGATTTGACCACTACTATTAACTCAGAATATTTTATTAAAAATTACATTTCAACAACTGTCTGAAATTATTGGAAATAATTATAACAAGCATGTGTAATATAAGTTTTATATTATAGTGGTAACAACATGCTTCTTTATTACTTTTTTCCCCCGACACTTTTCAATAAATTCTTTTTTTTCGGTCTTAGAAAAAAAGAGGTATAAATATTTTTTGATATTGATTGAGAAGTTTTAATTTCACTTTAATCTTAAAACTTTTTCCCTATTTGGATACATTTCTCTTAATTTGCACATGTTTGCAGAATTAATTTCGTTTTACTTACTTTATTTATAAAAATTGGGCACTTGGGCCACGCAGAAGGCCCAAATCCCATACATCATGTAATGTAACAAAAAAATTATAATAAAAAACAGTTTGAGTTCAGCAGTTTATAGGGTGGCTGGTACTGAGTTAATTTTGTTATAAAAGTACCGAGGCTTTTTATACCTCGGAAAATAAGAAATAACTGGTAGCAAAACAATTTCGTAATTATCTTGTTTTCGGAGAAAATAAAGAACCCTAGCAATCAAGTTTCTTAAAAGTTAAAATGTATCTGTTAATAAATCTTTGTAGATAGTACATCGTTTGCGAAGACAAGCTAGAAATGATTGATTTTACTTCTAGTTCCCCCCCCTCTTTTCTAGGGTACAAATAGAGTTCGGTTTCAATTTCTTCCAAACTGCTCCGGACACGCCAAAGTAATTAAGAAAACGGTAAGTAACTACAAAGTAAATTTTGCAAAAATTTGACTATTTTTGCTTGCTTTTACATCATGACCTAAGCATACCTGCCAACTTTTTACGCATTTGGCGTGAAATTTTATTTCCATATTTAAAGTGGTAGTAAAATGTATGTTTTCTATATATTCTTTGCATTTATAAACTTAATTTAAAATCTTTTTGACCACTACTATTTTTATAAAAATGAAGCATATATATTAATATGCAATATTTTTGTAATAGTCCGCATAAGGTTTTTAAAAATACAGCTATGATTCAGCACAAAATCGTAATTTAAATTCTATTTTACTACCACTGGGGAAAATCATCTTCGAAAGGATTAAAAGTTGGCAGGCATGCCTAAGTATGTTTTTTTTCTTTATTTAAACAAAACTGGGAGCCTAGGCCACGCAGCGGCCCCTACCCCATTCATCATGAAAATTATATACAGTGAATAAAACATTTTGAATTATGTAACAATGTGGTAACATTATAATAAAGTAACCATGATTAGAAGTATGTACAAACTTGATCGGAGATTTACATTAATTGCCACTGAAAAATGAATAGAACCATGATTACATGGATATACATGAAATACGAGCTTAATCTGTGATATTTACATTAATTGCAGTCATGACCTGAGTATTCGTTCGTTATAGTGGAACAAGGCGTCTGAGGCCTAACGGCCCTATGACCTGAGTATAATAAACTGGTGAATTGTATAAGCCTACGAATTATTTAAAAATAGTGGTGGTAAAAAATCTACTAAATTGAATTTATTAAACCAAGAATTACAATTGATAAACCACCACTTTGAAATATATATTTGCTATCCGGAGAAAGTTGGCATCTCTGCTTGTGAAAACAAAATTAAACATTTTTTGGTAGTTTCAAAAACTTAGCCATTACTTATTTGTTTGTTGAAGGTCGTGGGAACCCTGCCGTGTCTTTGTTGTAGAAGAAAATTAAATTAATATGACCATCTGTGTCAATCTTTTTTTTCTTCTTTTTTTTCTTAATTTTGGCAAGAAGTTGGTTAGTTACAATAATCACTAAAAATTCCTCGCAATTTTTTAAAATTTCAACAAAAAAAAATTGTGTTTAGCTATTTCCATGAGGCCCCCTCTATAGCCAGCCACAGACGACATTATTTCCCCACCCCTTAGAAAACGAAACACCCCCTCTAACCTTCTAACCGCAATTGCATAGCCACTTTCATTAAACGGTGACAACCCACTCTCCAGACTCAACAGACATAACCCCCTCTCTTCTTTTGTAGCAGAGAGGTAGAGGCTCAATTATTCTATACCACTGCGTAACTGGTGTGAAAGCCCCCAGATGGCAGCACTTTCGAAACCCCTTTTGGCTTAATTACCGGGTGATCTCTTGTATGCTCACTCTTTCTCGACGTGGCCTCATCATCAATTATCTCTGCCTGACGCTAAAATCCAATTGATGCGGCTACTGATGACTTGGTGGTCCTCCTTCACCTCGGGTCCCCCTCATAGTGGGGGGGGGAGGAGAGAAAGTTACAACCTGCGTAGGAGTATTCTATAGGTTAAAAGAAATGAAGTTTAATTCTCCCCCCTTTTTTTAACAGGCAAAGAATAATGGTTAAAAAGAAAATTTAGTAACTTTTTTGTATTCATAAAAAAAGTTAGTCTTTTTTTTTCGTAATGAGATAGCATTGAAAAAAATGAGTCATACTTTTAACAAAATGGATCCGTTTTGAACTATTTCTGTTCAAATCTTTCACGTCAAAAAAAAAATTTAAAAGGAAAAAATATTGTGTATACATTTACAAAAATGATCATTTCTTGTGCAAGTACTGAATGAAAAAAAAAAAACTGAATGAAATAAAAAAACTGAATGAAAAAAAGAAAAGAACGTAAAGTTTTCATGAATAGTAAATGTTAATTTTTAAAAAAAAAACTAATGTGGATTTTAAGAATTAGAGCTTTCGTTCGATTTAAATGGGTATTTTTGCATTTTATAAGAGTTAAAAAAGTCTTAAAAATATTAAATTGTTAGTAATTAAAAAAAATTTGTCACCTGAACAAAGTTCTAGAAAACATCTAAAAAATTTTCCACGTCTGTTCCCAAGAATTTAAATTTTCAGGGACAGTGGGAAAGTAACTTCGCCCCTAATTTTTGAAAATTATGTAAATCACTAAATATCATTATACTTTTTATTTTATCTGAATCTATGCGTAAGTAAGGGGAAAAAAGAAAACTTAAAAATTTGAGATTCATCTCTGACCAGGATGCTTGAAAGTTAAGGTGAACTTCGTTTGTGAGTCTCGTTTCATTCTTATGAACGCAAGTTTTCTAGAACTTTTATAGAGTGGCAGACAATAAGAAACTAAAGATATTAGAATTTAGGATAATTTTGCTAATATCATAAGAATTTCGTCACGAGAGGCGTTGATGGGGCATTTCATCTGAACTTTTGAATCATTTTCATGTGGTGGTGTTGAAAGTAACCTTAATTCAAATTTATATTTTATTTTATAACCGTAGTTGAAGAACTGAACCAATATTGGGTTTACGACTGCCAATGTTCAACTCTGTAGCCTTGTAATTTTGAACCCAGTTCAGAAGACAAGGGAACTCCTGGATCAAGTATTGGGGTAAATTCACCTTCGTGGAGGATTTTTTGATGGAACTAACCCGCATTTGCCGGACATGGAGACAAAAGAAACGAAAACCTCTCATGGTAAGTCTGGTGGCAAGGGGACTCTGATCCATGTTCCATTTACTGCAGGTGGTCGGTGTGAATCGGGTGCGGAATTCGTATCGCCCAGCCATCACTGGGATTCGAACTCGGTTCACCTCATTCGAATTTCGATTACTCTATCCCATGTGCCACCACGGCTCAAATCAAATTTATGAAACATATTATAAAACATATACAGATGTAACTTTAAACGTCTCAAATAAAGTCTTAAAAACTTTATATCTTAAAACTCAACTTCACCAAGTTGATCGGGCCGTATGGTGGTCATCGAAGTGTCCTCACGTCAGAAAGTTCCCGGGTTCGAATACCGGCCAGAAGCATAAATGTCATTTTTCTCAATCCGCACACTTTATCCTTTTTTCTATGTAAGTGGTCAACCTGAAAGAATGGTCAACACATATGCCCTTCTCATATCCGAATAAAGAATGCAATATATAGGGGGGGGGGATTCCTCCATAAAGAAAAAGTTGGAGGGGAAAAAATCAACATATTGGAACGAAGATTTATCCAATTTAAGAATTTTTAAACTACTCAAAACTTTTAAAAATACCTTCAAATAGACTACTTAAACTTTAAACTACACATAGATCTTGCTCTCTTTCTTTAGCATAAAAAATTACTAACTTTTTGTGTCCACTCAAAGTAACCTCTCAAGAATCAAAATTTCTAGTATTAATTTTTTCTGAAAATTTTTTTTTGTCGAATAATTTCATTAAAATTTGAATTAAAATTTCCCGATAAAAATATCTAAAATTTTTCAAACATTTATACTATAAATCAGGGTTTCAATTTTTTTCTTTTTATCAGATCTTCTTTCCCATTTTTTTTTTTCACCAGAAAAAAATCACTCGTAAACATCAATTACTCAAGCCTAACACTTTTTTCCGAAAATAACACATCACGATAGCGGATTTTAAAAATTAATGAAGTCATAATTTTCGTCTCCTATTTTCACTTTTTTCTCCCCTTCTCTTTAGCCATAATCCGCGAAATTCATTCTGATAGTGAAAAAGTTACGTAATAAATACAGGAAAAAAAAAGTTTATACAGAAAACATGATCTTGAACATGAATCATGCTTAACACGCGCGCGTGATGTGGATGATGTTGGGGGTATGGAGGGCATGTGGGGGGGGAGATAGAAAAACATTGAAGAGAGTTACCTAACTCAAAGAGAGATGCGAATTTATTGATCAGAAACATTTGGCCAACAGGCCAAAAGATCAACGGAGATGAGTGAGGGGGTGGGATCTACTGGGGGGGAATATCAATCCCTGGATGAAGGGGGTGTGGATGTTCCCGAATGAACGGACGACTGGACACTTGGGTGAGCATAGAATAAATGAATCTTTTTGCTCTAAATGGTTGAGTGAGTTCGGTTTCGGTTCCTTTCGAAATTCGAACCTGATGTTAGGATTGAGATTTTTCCTTTGGGCCATTTCGAATGTTTAGAAGATAAAAATGTACTTGAAAATAGTTCTTTCTTTTCTTGTATTAAATATTGATAAGCATAGCAAAGCTGCCAATTCTTACAGATTTTATGGAAGGATTTATTTTTATATATCAAATATTATAACTTTTTTTTGTTTCACTCTGGGATTTATTAATTTTATTAAGAATGATTTGAATGATTTTATTAAGAATGATTGGTCAATAAATTGAACATAAATATGTTAGTCCTTATTAGACTTTTAAATTATATTACCACGCCGCAAAACCACTTCTGGAAAGAACAAAAGTTGGCAGTTGCTAACTTATGTGGTAATTGAAGCAAAGTTTTCTTACCTTTCGCGTATGGTAACAATTTATAAGTTTTAATGTTGCTTTTTAAAGATTAAAAACCTTTTTTTTCACTATGGCAGGGAAATTAGTAAAATTATATATTTATATATTAATTCCTTCAGTTATGCTTTGAAATGCATAGCTGCTGTACCAAGATTTTATTTTATTTTATAACTTTCGTTGAAGAGCTGACCCAATTTTAAGTATATGACAACCAATGTTCAACTGCTTGGTAGCTTGGCGATTTTGAATCAATCCTGAAAACAAGGGGACTACTGGATCAAGAGTTTTATTTTATAACCGTCGTTGAACTGCCGACCCAATTTTATGGGTTTGCGACTACTAATGTTAAACTCCGTAGCCTTGTAATTTTGAACCCAATCCAGAAGACAAGGAAACTCTTGGATCAAGTATTGGGAGAAATTTGCCTTCGTGGAGGACGTTTTGCTGGAGCTAACCCGCATTTGCGTTACATGGAGAGGAAGACCCCGAGAACCTCCCACGGTTAGCATGACGGCAAGGGGATTCTTACCCATGATCAGTCTACTACTGTGGATAATTCACGTCAGCACTGTGTTCGGTGCAACCCGGATGCGCAATTCGTATCGACTGGGATTGAGCCTGGTTCGCCTCATTAGAAGGCGAACGCTCTATCCCCTGAGCCATCGCGGTGGTCATTTTTGATCAAATTTATCCACTGAGGATATTTTGCGTCAGCATTGTGATCTGTGCGAGCCGGGTGTTGAATTCGTATCGACCAGCCATCGCTGGTATTTGAACCCGGTTTACCGCATTGAGAGATGACTTCTCTATCCCGTGATCCATCACGACTCACGTTAACCTATAAATTAAAGAACACGGCTAAATTGGATGCATACTAGTTTAATAATTTTTTTTTAATTGAAAGAAATTGTTTTCGAATATATAAAACGAAAATATAAAACGGGTATTAAACCGAATTTATAAATAAGTATTGTTACTTACTGCATAAAAAAACAAACAAAAAACACGTTGGAATAAGATGGAACTGATAGCCTAACAGTGTAGTTAATGTAAATAGTTTTAAAAAATTTTATAATTAGTTCATTTTAAATATTTTATTTGTTACAACCTATAAATACACAATTTTTAGTTCCTCTCGGTTAAGCTTTGTCTCATACCTATGTGTCCACTGCACGCAGTGGAGTCATTTGTACGTTTAAACTCATTATTGGTTAATTAAGAAAAAGGCAAATTAAAGTGCCTATTTAAATATGCAATAAACATATTTATTCATAATATAATATCTCCTATTGTTAAAACGGTGAATAAAAATAGTCTAAAGTTACAAAGCAAAATAAAAATTAAGAAACTATTTTTTCTCCATAAAAACCTTGTTTATTAATTTTTTTATTTGCTACTTAACAATCTAGTGTTTTGTCTTGTGCCTACATGTGAAAGTGTAACACAGTTTTACAAATTAAATCGAATTTAAAGAGAAATTCTGAGTGATAAATAATAGACATTTGATAAAAAAAAGCTAGAAAAAAAAACTAATCAATGTTTCCCAAATATTAATTAAAATTAAATTAATTATCGTAAAGAAACTCAAAAATATTTAAATTAAATACTGAAATAAAAAGTAGTAATGATAATGTTTAACAAATACAAAATGCTTGGAATTGCTACTATGACCATAAAAAAAATATATAAAACTTTTTTTTTCAGTTCTTATTTTGAATAGTTTTCTTCGTGATGTTTAGGAACACTATTTAATTTTCTCGGTTTTTCAATAAAAACTTATAATTACGCTGTCACGTATAAGAAATTATTTCGCTGATATTCTACAAGATTTTTCCGAGTATTAAAATAATTATCAATTTGAAAATTTGTTTGCAAGCTTACTTTTTCACACTCTTTTTCTGTCAAAAAAATGGTGTGAAGTTTGCAAGATTTTATAATTATATTTAATTGCTTCTGAAATACAAGACAACCGAACAAAAAGAAGAAAAAAAATCTCCTTTCTGGCGTTCGGTAAGTGTTATTACCTTTCGCAAAACTCAAATAAACGCTAAATTATGAATAATTGTACTCACTCAAAACATTGCGTAAGTAAAACTAAGTTTTCGTCAAACGTTTTTTGCTCGTTGCCATCTGTTGAAGTGTAATTACTAATAACAAAAGCAGATCAGGAGAAATCGTCTGCCTTAAGTTAGGATGAACTGAGCCCAATCCTTGTTTTATAATTACACCAATTACACCCCCGTTATTTTCTTTGTTTCTTCAATGATAATTAAAATTAAATTTGAGCGACATCTGGTGGTGAAAAAGGTTTCCATGAAGCTTAGAATTGTTGAAAAATTGAAAAACCAGTCACGTTATAGTAAGAAACTTTAATTGGCGTCGAGAAAAAAAAGCGTTTAAAGCTCGCTGGTTTTGTTTCTTCGAACTAAAGTTATTATTATTATTATTATTTTTTTCTTGAAAGGAAATTATTTTTGTTCAATTATATTAAATTTTCGTAGAACTACATTTATTAAATATTAATTACAAAGTTTCAGCAAGTTTTTTTTCTTTCTTGCTTGAAAAAGTCCTTTGAGTTGAATAAAATTCATGTATGATAATTATCAAAATTGCAGCAAAGAATAAACATTATTTTTGACTAATGAATATTCTGCAAATTATTACATATTTTTTTTCTTAATAAAAATTTCGTAAAAATGGTTGAATGTTTCGAAACTAATTTACGAAAACGAATTACACCTGCTTTATTTTAGAGTTTTTGATAAAAAGAAAAGGTTTTGAATATGGGTATACAGAGTAGCAATATTTCAGAATATTTTGAAAACTGGTAGGAAAATATTGGGGGAACAAAATGTTTAAACTAATTTATAACAAAAAATATTTATAAACTTTAATGTCTGTTTTACAAGTGGCTGACTGAATATGTAAAAGTGAAATCCAAGCCTAAAACATTTGTTACCACTTTTTAAATTTTTCCAGACTGTGACCACCCTGAATGTACATTTGCGTCATGGGGCAACGGATAAAACTGGTAGTAAAATTTGAAAAAGTGTACCTTTCAAAATAAAAAAAAGAAGAAATCAAAGAAAGAGTAAAACGAAAGTTTTCGAATTTTTACTACCATTTTTTTAAATTTATTCATTTTTTTTTATAGTTTTTCTCAGCTGCTGGTATAAGCCTAATTTGGTCAGTTGATCTGTACTGATAGTATACCTGCCAACTCTATCGGGTTTTCCGGAAGATTTTATTTTCATATTTAAAGTGGTAGCAATACTCAGGTTATTCCAATTAACTTTTTGAATTATAATGATAATTATAAATGAGTTTGACCACCACTACATATAAATAATTACAATAAATATATCACAGCATAATAATCCTTGCGCAAGCGAATTTCAACGGGATCAAAATATAAATATCTTTTTGAGTCAGATTGTCTTTCGTTTATTGTTTTACAACCACTCTGAAAATCCATTCTCAGAAAGAGTGAAAGTTGGCAGGTATGTGATAGTATATCCACCATATTTGCTTGTTTTAATATCGTAAACTCGTAAACAATGAATAACATCATATTTTCACCACATCTTAGATTTACTTTTTTCTCTACTAAGAAATAATGCGCGCCGACAATAAATGTGTGTCCACCGTAATATATTGATGCTGATGCTTCAAAATTCTATTTATAGTATCTAAAATCTTTTGATTATATTTTTTTAAAACCAGCGCAGTATATAACTGTCATAAATTTAAATTAATTATGTCTAAAATCACTTCTCTTGCTAGACCACACTAAGTACCTAGAAAATAAAGTTTAAAACAAGTTCTTAAAATTCGTGTTGACAGTTGACAAAGAAAAGAAAACAAAAAAAATCTTTGAATTTTCTGGGACTATGAAACCAAAGTCAATGATTAGCGGTATTTGTGAACGTTCGCAACGGTAATTAAATCGAAACTTTCCTAAAGAATACGCACTGCCACACTTAGATAAGACAATAAAGATGTGTGACACTCCCCCATATAGTCCAGATCTGTTTCCACTAATTTCATGAGCTTAAAAGAACACTGTTAAGTCATTGGTTTATAAGGGACGAGAAATTCAAGCTTCCATAACTGGCACAAATCAATAATTTTTTTCAAGCAAATCATTTTTCCTGTCATAACCAGCGTAAAGCAGCCAACCCATTTCTTGGGTTTACAACTATCATTATACTACACTATAGTCTTGTAGTTTTGAGCCTAACCCAGAAGATTAAGTAGTTCCTGGATCAAGCATTGGGACAAACTAACTTACATAGAAGACTTTATCCTGGAACTGTCTGCTTTTATATTTCATGGACAGGAAAAACATCATCACCCAACTAATAGCCAAACACCTAGCCCTATTGCTAGGGCTTTATCTTTTAACGGCCATATTAGAAAAGCCATGTAATTTTGTCTCTGGTCAGGCTACGTGGACCGCGCCTGAACTGGAACCCCTCTCTCCAAACTTCCACACCACAACTAACGAGAGGACTTTCAGTCAAGTACACCTAGCTACGTATACACGCCGGTTGTTTTGCGAACCACCAGGATCAAACTCACTGCTCCCAGCTCTCCAACCAACGAGATGAACGACGCCTTCGCAGACAGCACCACTGGTGCGATAGAGGAAAACCACGAAAACTTCCAAGGATTTGTCCAACACACACAACTAAAAAATTAAATTGCTCACAAGTACGAGCCAATGATGTCTTTAAATTAATAAAAGTATGAAAAATCGATATGAAATAATTCATTATAAAATTGTTCCAACTATTATTATAATTTTATCCACACAAAGTGGTCAGAAGTTTTCACATCTAGAATATGAATTTTTGTTATACATTTCCTACTGGTATTACTTCTAAAAAATTATATATTTATTTATTATTATTAATTTTTCGTGTTTTCAGAAGCTTGAAAATATTTTTTTTGCATTATTTCTGCAAATAATTAGTATACTTAATTATAATTAATATACTAATTATTATTAATATTTACTTTATAGTTTGTTATTCTTTTTCTAACTTTTAGTGAAACAATTATTAAAAAATTTAAATATGTAATTTTTATTATTTTCATTATAAATAAAAAAGATATACGTAATTAATATCTACTGTTTGTTACATTTTCTGTGTTTTAATACTTAAAAAAACAACACTTTCAAACGTTTAAAATTAAATAATAATTGTTTGAATTAAAGAGATCAAATGATTGGCGATCACTGGTAACAATCAATTGCAATGTCATTATCCTCGAATACACTTATATTAATAATTTTTAGAAAATATCCTTGAGGTGTGAGTTTCGACCAGCTTTTTGCAAGTTCTGATCACTGTGCGTAGCCAAGGGATTCGAAACCAGGAATCTAACCCACCAATGAGAATATTTTACGCCATCAGTGCAATCATATGGCTGAATTCGTATATATCATCGATTGCTGGGGCTCGAACCTCATTGGGATGTGAGCTCTCCATTCACTGAGCCACCGTGACGCGAGAATTACATTTTATTTTATTACCGGAGTTGAACAGCCGACCCAACTTTGAGGTTACGACTATCAATGTATAACTCCGCTGCCTCGGAATTTTGAATTTCCCAGGATTAGCCCGAAAGCAAGGGGATTCTAACCCATGATCCAATGAGGATATTTTAAGTCAGCACTGTGTTCAGTGTGAACCGTGAGCTATATTGGTACCAACCAGTACCGCTGGAATTCAAACCTGAGTTACCTGAACATGGCATTTTGTGATTTGAGTTACGATGGAAAAAAATGCCTTAACTACATTCAACAAAACTTTTAAGTTTCATTCAACAAGTTGGGTGCAACAGCCTCTAACTTGATATTTATTGACGGGTGACAAATATTTTTACAGCTACTACAAATTTCTATTGATGAAACATAAGTATTCACACTTCCTCGACGAGGCAAATTTTGTTTTAACAAACAAGTTAACATCATTCATAAATCTAAAATCTTTTATATTAAGTACCTTCTTTATAACATGATATTAGCTTAAAAACGTAGTGAAAAAGTATCGCAACACCTGCTAAGTTGTAAATCGATCAGTTTCTTTTCTCTCTTTTTTTTTCATTGGAAAAGATCGATGATATAAGTTCGTCTAAACTAAAGCGGGCAAAAAAAATCTGCATCTAATAGTCTCATCAAAAATGCGTCAAAGAAAGAGAAGGAAGGCATTTTTGTCAGGTAATAGATCACGCCAATAATTGGATTATGTCATGCAAGAAGGGTTCTCGCCAATTTCTCTCAATCTTTCAACAGAATAAGGCATCACCTCCTGAGCAATTAATATGTGTTCTCTCATAGTCTTAAAGTGATAGCTTTCTTCGCATAAGACTTGCTTTTGAGTTAGGAGGCCAATAGGCACCTGAGTCGAATTTTTCACATTGTGCATGACTCGAAATTTTCGTTTGAGAAATTAGACGTAACTTGAAATTAGCGTTTGAGAAAAAAATGGGGACATGTCACCCATTGAAGAAATAAATGTGTAATGAAGAAATAAAGTGTAGCGAGTTTGTAACAAAAAAAGAGTGCAAAAAATATAAACTTGGTTTTTTTTAAATAAATAATGGGCACAGTCCAAACGTGTAGTTAAAAAAATTAAATATGGCTTGAAATGCGTGTTTATGAAAATAGACATAGCTCGCGACTGAAAGAAATAGGAACTGTTCAAACGTACAGTAAAGAAATAAGACCTAGCTTGATGAGCGTGTTTAAAACAGGACAAAGAGTGAAATACGTGTTTAGGTAAATAGACGTAGCTAACTACCGAAAGAAATGGGAACGGCTTGAAAGTGTAATTACGAAATCAACATAGCTGGAAATGCGTGCTTATAACTAGGCAAAGTGCGAAATGCGTGTTTAAGAAAATAAATTAGCTCGCGACTGAAAGAAATAGGAACGGTTCAAACGTGTAATTAAGATATAAGGCCTAGCTTGTTGTGCGTTTTTGTAATGGGACAAAGACTGAAATGCGTGTTTATGAAAATAGACATAGTTCGCGACGGAAAGAAATAGGAACGGCTTAAACGTGTAGTTAAGAAATTAACATAGCTGGAAATGAGTGTTTAGGAAAATAGAAATAGCTAACTACCGAAAGAAATGGGGAACGGCTCGAACGTGTAGTTACGAAATGAACATAGCTGGAAATGCGTGTTTAGGAAAATAGACATAACTAACTACCGGAAGAAATGGGAATGATTAGGAAGTGTAGTTAAGAAATAAAACATAGCTTGAAATGCATGTTTGCAACTGGACAGAGAGCGAAGTGCGTGTTTAAGGAAATGGACATAGCTCGCGACAGAAAGAAATGGGAACGGTTCCAAAGCGTAAATAAGAAATAAAATATGGTTGAAATACATGTCTGCAACTGGATATAGCGCAAAATGCATATCAAAGAAAATAGATATAGCTTGATACGTGCTGTAGAAAGGAAATGGGGAACGGCTCGAACATGTAGTTAAGAAATAAAATATAGGTTGATGTTAGTGCTTGTAACTGGATGTAGCAAGAAAACCGTTTTTGGCTTGATATGAATGCTGTTTGCATTAATGTATGTGTGTTTGAACCGCTTTATATGAATGTTTGAAAAAATGGGCTCAGCTCAAATGCGTAATGAAGCAATTAAACATAGCTTGGAAAATGTCTTTAATAAGAGGACGTGCAGCAAAAGATGCGTCTAAGAAAATGAACCTAGCATTTGATTATTTTTCTTAATTACAGTTATGGCTATTGTACTTTAGAATAATTAAACATTGCATAATCATTTTTCATGATGCTCATAAGATATTAAGGGAATGTTCATGTTGATTTGGTACGCTATTTCATACAAGTTTTAAAAATTTATGTTCATAGCTCAAAAGGAAAATGCGTATTTTATGGTACATACGTCTAGATTCCTTTATGTCCATTTTGAGAGCATGCATACTTTTCAAATACAGCGGAATTACCGTCGTTTCAGAAAATACTTTTTCATGTGTTAACAAAGGCTATGATTAGTGATGTTTATTGTATTTTAATAAACTGGAATTAAACGAACTTTCTAAATTTAGCAGCAAGGCCAATAGCTCCTGATGCAACAAATTAGTATTTCAAAAAGCAGTAGAGAACTACACACTAAAATTTCCAGATTCTCGGGTAATTTTGAAAACTTTTTAAAAGGCTCAACATGACTTTACTGTAACATAGTAGGGTATCACACCAGCCTTAGAATTATTTAGAAGTAGTGATAAAAACCGTATAAATTGAACTTTTAAACCAAGAGTCATACATTAAAAGACTACCACTCGAAAATATTTATTCGCTGTCTGGAGAACAAATTGGCATCTCTGACTTAGAGGCTTTCAGAAGTTGGCGTTCATCAATTATTCGAACGCGCGTTGCTAGTTATGCCCAATTATTTAAAGACGCGCTTTGAGCTATGGTCATTTTTCCAAGCATGAACATTTTGGAATCATTGTCTTCCAAGCGTAATGTCAGCTATTTTCTTTGTTTCAAACAAAGACTTATATATATATATATATATATATATTAGGTTTAAAAAAAAATTAAATGTAATGNTCGTTGTAGCACGCGTAAGCTTTAATAATATATATATATATATATATATCCAATTTCTCCAAAGCGAATATAAATAAATATAATAAAATTTTAAACTAAAAAAAATTGCAAATCGAAATATCCCAGAGCGAAATGAATTAATAGAATAACAATTTCATTATTAAAGGTGGGGTTAAACTACAGTTCAATCCCCCTTACTCTTTCTGAAGATTTTATTTTTTTATATTATGTGTTAGTAAATTTTTTACATTCCTGATTTAATAAATCTGATTTACTATAAGTTTAACAACCACTACATTTAAATAATTTAAACATATATATTATAATCCAATTAGTTTTGAAACATGCATTCAAAAATAATAACAAGTAATATACGAAATTTTCTACAATATCATTTCTATAATCTCTTTAACAGAAGGGAAAAACTTTTTCGAAAAAACGCTAATATAATACGCTTTCGGATATGCAACCGTTATCTCTTGTGCACTCTTTCTTATTAGTAAGCAATTTTCTTAAAAAAACTAATAATTATCTATATTTTTTTCTAAATAGGTTAAAAAGATATCCTATAGATATTATTAAGATTATATCAATAGTTGCACATTTTGATTTGAAAAATTGCGTTTGCAATGTTTTTCAAAATTAATTTGTTAGTCACATTAGAACTTATCAGTGGAGTTTGAGGACTAATTTTCAACCTCATTTTTAATGAACAAATGTGTTTGCTATATTTTTCAAAACTAAAGTGTTAGTCACATTAAGAAATTATCAACTAAGATTAAGCATTGATTCGCAACAGCACTTTTATTTAAAATATGCGTTTGCAATCTTTTTCAAAACTAAAATGTTAGTTACATTAGAAATTATCAACTAATTCTCAACCCTCATTTTTTTCGCAAGATGCAAGAAAAAAAATTTACGAAACGTAATGTCAGCGGTGAGTGGGTTAATTAAGGCCTAACAAAAGAATAAAAATAATTAAAGGGAAGAAGTTGGTTCTTTTCAACTTAGTCAAATATATGTGGTGTCATATAACAAGGCATTTATTATTGACAAGAATATCTAAACACTACTTATCTGTTACCGATGACAGATGAGGCCAATTTGGCGACAATTGTGTGCCTCGCAGCAGGTGGCCTATCTGTTGTATTGGCGACGAGTTAAACGCTGTTTAATAATTCAGGAAATGGAAAATTGCAGTCTCTTTTATTGATTTCAACGTCAGCTAGACAAATGTTCTTAATCAAATATTCAACGATTGACTGTCAACCTGTCCTACGGGTTTCAGTGGACGGTAACAAGTTTATTACGAAAAAGTGACTTTTAGAAAATGAAATTGTACTAGATATTATAATGATATTATTTTGCGAGTGAAATTGTTTTTTTATATAAGTAAAAATATGATCCTTACATAAAAGCACCTAACAAAAATAGAATGAATGGTTTTTATTTTTAAAAATTGACATCATTCAAATTCTAAAATAGTAAGAAGAACACAAATAAGAAAAGAGTAAGAACGTAAAGAACGACACAAAATAGGTAAAGAACAACACAAATATAAATTAAAAAATATAGAGAGAACATGGAAGAAAACCTGTAAATATTTTTAACAAAGAAAAAAAAAATAAACATAAAATAATCGAAAATAAATTAAAAAGCCGGAATATAAAATAAGGAAAAGTTATAATCCCGTCAAGAGTTCACAAGATTATATCCGCAAAAAAAGAGTGCTTTCTATTATTGTATTAATACAGCCCGAGTAAAATATATCAATACAATAGTGTGAGGAGCACCAAAAAAAAAATGAAAATGAAAATAGAACAAATTAAGCAGAGAATGCTGAATAAAATATATTAAACAAAAACTAAAAAGGAAAAGAAAATACAGTTTAAAATACAAAATGTTATATAAAAAGCCAGTAGCGAATTCATATGTACTTTCACTTACTGGCATTTTTAAAAAATGATTTTTGTATGTGTTGTGATTTGCTTATTTTTCTGATTCCTCTTCTTATTTTAAGCAGAAACAAATTATAATGTATGTTAATGTTATTTTATAATTTGTGTAAATTTCAAATAAATTTAAATTTACCAAAATCTATCCTTTGAATATTTTTATGAAAACAAATATTTGAATCGAAATTAAACCAAATTTATCCATTGCACTAGAGAACATTTTATTTTTAAATTTTTTTTCTGTTGCATGAAATTTTATTAACGGATCTTAGATATTTTTGCATCACACATTTCAAATTTGAAATCAGTTTATCTCTGCAAGCTGCAGTTTTTATGCTTTTAGGAAGTGTGTTGCAAATCAGGATATTTTGAAACCGTTTCGAGTGATTGCTTCTGTCATCACTTCTATACTACGTAAGGAGTTGACGAAAGAAAGAAAATGACGAAACCTTTTTATTTAAGATGTGATGCGTTGATGTCATATGTTGTTGTCATAACTGCTTTAGACCCAAGGTACCTGTTAGGATGCATCACACCAAATACAAGGAACCCACAACCTGAAAAAATAAAAGATAGGTGTCAAAGTTTTACAAAGACACATGAAAATTTCATTAAGTTAACTTCCAATTATTTTTAAAAAAAATCAGTTTTGAAGGTTTCACCCCACGGAAAACGAAAGTATTTTAACCCGTTTTGTCCCGAATTTATATATGGAAATGATACAAAAAGTGGTTTTATGGAAAAAGTGGTTTAATGTATTATCGAAATTAATTGGTTTTTCCACTGTTATGGCATTCAAAAAGTCTTTGATAGATCAAAAAGTACATGTTCCTTATAATTCGAGATCTAATCAGAAATAACAAAATCATTGTGGTATCTGAGAATCTTTTAATTCACCCAGATGAATGAAAATCCTGAAAAAAGTTTCCCACCACAATGAATGTCTTTGAAAAAAGGAACTGTCCCAAATTAAATATATGACGCTGGGCGTTAACCGATTAAATGTCAACGCACTTATATTTTTCAAAAAATAGATACCACTTTAAAACATATTCCAGGCCGTACTTAATAAAAATATACATACCTGCCAACTTTCACTCTTTCCGAGAATGGATTTTCAGAATGGTTGTAAAACAATAAACGAAAAACAATCTGACTCAAAAATATATTTATATTTGGTTCCCGTTGAAATTCGCTTGAGCAAGGATTATTATGCTTTCATATATTTATTGTAATTATTTATATGTAGTGGTGGTCAAACTGATTTATAATTATCATTATAATTCAAAAAGTTGATTGGAATAAGCTGAGTATTGCTACCACTTTAAATATAAAAATAAAATCTTCCGGAAGAGTTGGTAGGTATGTATCAGGGATTGCCATCTACTCCGCTTTCTTTCAAGAATGTGGCTTCATCATATATGGCAGTACTTTTACTTTCGTTACTTTTACCGCCGGTACAAGCAAAAAGTACGTACTTTTACTTGTACTTCGTTACTTTCTAAACTTAGTACTTTTACTTGTACTTCGTTACTTTTTAAATTTAGTACTTTTACTTGAACTTTCGTTACTTTTTTAGGGAAAAAGTACAAGTATTTGTAACGGAAATGTCGAATGTAATCGTTAATTTTTTCTAAAACTTGGTAAGCTTTCTAAAAAATAAAAAATACATTAAAAAAAAATGCTTATGTTTTTGTAATCGCTGAACACCCTGCTATAATTAATAACGTAACTGAAAAAAATTCAGGGATTTTAAATTTTCTAAAGCTGAAAACATCATGCCAATCACCAGTGACAGAAGAATTTATGGTATACATGAGCTCAAATGTCGAAACGGAAAGCATATCAATTTTGAATTGATATCCAATCGTTAAAAAAATTATATGTGAATTATAATACTGCAGTACCTTCTAGTGCTCCCGTGGAGCGCTTATTCAGCGTGACTAAGCACGATCTGAGAAATTCTCGCAGCAGACTCAGTGACACCACTTTCGATATGCAATTATTTTGCGAAATGAATAAAAATATTAATTAGCAAGTTATCTTCATTCATTTTCGAGTTTTATGCATTTATTTAATACATTTTAAATAAAGAATGTTGGATTTTGTTATTACGTTTTTCAATTTTCTTTTTGAACTCACTAATAATACATTTTTGTCTCAATACATTGTCTCTAAGTTTTNAGTTTGTTTTGGTTTGAATATTCGCACGTTTGTTTTGGTTTGAATATTCGCACGATGCCATTGCCATTCTATTGTAACGAAACAAAAAATTTATCATGAAACTAAAAATTTATCAAAGGAACTAAAGATATTGAATTCTTTTTTTAAGAAATTCAGTTCCGTTTTTTTTATCCACTCTTATTTTTGTTTATCAATCTATTAATTCAGAAATGCTTTAAATCAAACGATGCTTACGGAAACAATGCTTATGCGAACCACCCGAAAAATGATTTGCTGAATTCTCATTGGTTGAAACTAAATTATTAATTTTATTAATTAATTAAAGGAAATTTTCATAATTTAAGACCTTATTGCACATCTACATAACAATACCTTTAAAATGACACCTTATTTGTTTAATTCTGTTGCGTAGTTTGGGAGTTTTTAGCGAGACAAAATATTGCTAGCCTATTAATATATAAATTTGATTTTAAAATTATATTATACGATTATATTATAAAATTATATTGTAATACTCTTCCGAATTTAAAAATAAAGTGTCCATAACTTTCAAAATTAAAAATAATTAAATAAATAACAACAATTTTGCAAAAACATTAAAGCACATAAGAATTCAATAAAATTTTAGGTTACTTTGAATTTTCGATTTCCTAGAAATGTACTTTTAAATCGTTACTTTTTTTGTTAAGTACTTGTACTTTTACTTGTACTTTTTACTCGTTACTTTTTAAAATACGAACTTTTTACTTCTTACTCGTTACTTTTTTTAAAAATACTTCTAATTTTACTCGTTACTTTTTAAAAGTAACGTTGCCATATATGGGTTTCATACACTTTCAACAATGTGGTTTCATACACTGCTTGTTTAAGAAAATGGACATAGCTTTTGATTTTTCTTTCTTTCTAATTTCTCTTTTTAAAATTGTTCTATTTTTAGTCTTTTCACTACAAAGTAGGATTATTACTTTTAAAAAGAGTACAAGTAAGCTGACCAGAGCCCAGAGATAAAAAAAATATTAATAAAATGGTAGTAAAGTTGCCTAAAGATGTTTGGAAATTTATTGCTTTACTATTTCAATTTAATATTCTGAAAACAAATATTTTAATAGATTCTCTAAAAAAATTTTTTTTAATAATTGGTAAAATAAAGGGTTGAGTTTTCGAATATCCTTTTAGAAATTTCTCAAATAGTTTTATATTTTTCCCAGGGTGTTGGTAAATTTATTGCAAGCATGGCTAAGTAATTTAAGTTAGACGTCTTAGAGAGGTTTTCATTACCTACCTCTCCGTTTTCTCTAGGCCAGTGGTTGCCAATCAAAGGACGTTTCTCTTCGATAGTCCTACGTCGAAGTTCAGATGAAGAATCACCCGAGTTAAAATAAATAAATAAAAATTGAAGTTGATGAACTTTCTCGTCATGCTTTGGATTGAACAGAGATCTGTGTTCTAGATCCTCTCAAAACAAAGCAATTGGATAAAACATTTTCTTGGTTTTAAAGCAGATCTCTCACGATCATTCATTCTCTTAACTGAAAGCACAAGGCAGTCATTTTATTTTATTTTATAACCGTCGTTGATCAACCGACCCAATTTTTATGAGCTTACGACTACTAATGATCAACTCCGTAGCCTTGTAATTTTGAACCAGGTCCAGAAGACAAGGGAACTCTAGGATCGAGTATTGGGAGAAATTTTCCTTCATGGAGGATTTTTTGATTGAGCTAATCCGCATTTGTGTTACATGGCAAGGAAGACCACGAGAACCTCCCACGGTTAGTCTGAAGGCAAGGGGACTCAAACCCATGATCCGTCTACCACTGAGGATATTTCACGTCAGCACTGTGGTCGGTGCAAGTCGGATGCGGAATTCGTATAAACTGGGATTCGAACCCGGTTCGCCTCATTGGAAGGCGAACACTCTATCCCCTGAGCATTCGGGGCTCCAAGGCAGCCATTGTAAAGGTGGTCAACAGAGTTTTCAAAATATATAATTATCAATATTTTCAATTCTCTCAGATTCCAATTAAAAAAAAGAAGATTTGTACGCCTGTTTTATTTATTTTCTCTCTCCTTTAAATACCTGTTCCTTTTGAAAAGATAAAGAAGAGAAAAATCACATTTAAATAAATTTGCGTTTTAACTTGTTTTATCGATGCATATCAACACGGTTTCGTATATGTAATTCTATCAGACCATTATGAGGGTGAACCATTCTACGAAATGCCATTTAATACAAAATCTAGTAAAAATAAGAAAGTGGTAGCAAATATATATATAAAAAATTTGTTTAATTTATGAATATGATTGGTTTGTCTTGTTTACTTCTCAACCACCACAGATTAAATTCTCAAATATATATGATCAATTTCTTCCAATTACTTTTAAAAAAGAATTTTGGTTTCTGCGCACACTGCTGGTGGTTCTGCACTGGTTCACTTTTTAAATAGTCTGCGTAGACTACTCACGAAAAACCGTGTGGAGGCTTTCTCATGGCCGGATTATCGCTTAGGCCCAGTAGGCCTAGGGCTCACACTTTCTGAGGGGCCTCAAAAATTAGTAAAAAGTCCACTGTATTACTTTTTTTAAAAATAATGAAAGAAACAGTTTTTGACAAAAAAATGAATTTTTTTTATTTCAAATTTTTCTTATATTGTGATAAACCAAGCTCGTGTAAACATTGCACTTATTAAATTCCAAAGTACAGCTGAATTTTAATTGGTGCAATTATTACTCCAACGGCTTAAGCAAATGTAACGAGAATGCATATTCGCAAAGTCTCGTATTAATGATTCGTGTCAACAAGAACTAAAAACTTATTCTTAACAAATGTGTAAAGCTGTAGATGGAAGGCTACAGTCTTTAAAATAATTCAGCTAATCAGTGACTTTTGGCAAAAATCTCTGATTTCAATTGTTTGTGGTCATCAAACTATTTTTATTTTCACAACATTTTATATTTTACTTTAATATTTAGATGCGTAAAATATATCTTAGAAAAATAATCTCCAATTGTCTGCTTTCAAAATTTTTTAGAATGTTTCGCTTGCATTATGAAGTTTAATAGATTCTTTTTATTGTTAGGACTACTCTTCAAAAATTTAATTTCAAAATATTTTGTTACTGTCCCGGAAATTTTATGGGCCTTGGACCTGAATTAGTCTTGATCGGTCCCTGTGTAGGAAGTGATGTGCATATTCGCGACAACTTATGGTTTTTTTAAGCAAAAGAAAAAAATTAATAGTAATAATAATAAGAATGAAAGAGAGTGAGAGAGAAGATAGAGAGGTGGCCGTCAACATTTAAAGGTAAACAACATCAGACGGGGTCAAAAGGTAAAAAAGGTTCGAGACCACTGCACTCTCTGAACTAAAACACATCACTAAAAATATCTGAGTACCGACCTTACGATTATTTTATGGTTGAATTAATGACTTTAATCTTTGTGAATCATTGCAAAAACTAAGCATGGATTTCGAAAATGATGAGACATTAGCCTTGATTACATATGCTTCTGTCCAAGAAGGGCAGAGACAAAAGAAGGACCAGAGGCGACTCCCTGAATGTGTTGATGATTGTCCACCCATCGTTTTTCCCACGCCGACTTTAGGGGTGGGGATAAGCGGCCGACACTACCTCTGATTGGTTTGAAGATACTTTCTTTATGTCATTGAGTCACGGCAACTTCCCATTGGGTGAACTACGTACCACCTTCATTGACAGACGGGACTACAAAAATTTTTTTTATTCTATTTTTTTATTTATTCTGGTGCTTTTATTTTTAGCAAACTTTTAAAAGAAATAGGATTTTTATTAACATTTAAATATTCCTCATTTAAGTTTGCTACCAGGTAAAAATTTACCAAATGCCTATATATTAATTATTATACTTGCGTTACATTTTTTATTGCTTTTAAACGAATTTCTGTCAGGAATTGCTAAATGTATGAATGAAAAAGAAATAAAAAAAGTACCAAAAATATTTTATAAAGAGAGTTTTTTTAAAGAATTAGTTTACTGCTTGATATTATTTTCACTATTTGATATCGATCATTATCAAAATAATAATTATAAATAAATTAAAAACACTCGAGAATAACTTTTTTTCGCATTTATACAGATACTTGGTCTTATCTTGGGTGTGAATATTGTGAAAAATGATACTCTTGGCCACCGCGGCATTATTTATTTTATTTCTAAAAGCTGTGAGTGGCATCAGTTGGCTTGTTCATAATTTTCATGGAACGTTTGTGTTATGCGCTTGTCGTTGGTTCTTACCTGCTTTATTTATAATAAATGTTTTGTCCCAGTTAATTCTTCGTATTTTAATAATTTCAAACGCAATTTTTGATATTTATAAACTCTGCAACCTGGATAAGTTTTTAGAACCGTTTGCAACAGATATTTAAAATCAGAAATTACTTTTGTTCCAAAAATTACAGGTTTTCTATCAAAATGGTATTTTTAGGTCAGTTTATATTTTGTTTATTTTTGGCATAAAATCATTTTAGCCTGCAGGGCTAACTACTACTACGTTTTCGCAAAATATTTTATAGAGCGGAAGACAATAGAAAATTAAAACGTTTAAAACTTCGATTGATTTTGGTAACATTTTAAGAGTTTCATTGCAAAAGAACTAGATCAAAGAGGTTTTTTATATGAATTTCTGAATCATTACGATGTAGTGTAAATGTATATTGTTCCGATGTAGTATAAAGTGAGCTTTTTCTAGCCAGAAATCAGTTTACGTATTTCATATACAATCATTTGCGAAAATAATTTCACGAACGAACAAATATATTCTTGCATTTATGCAAGCATTTGATCTTTCCTAATTAAGGGTGAGGGCAAATTATATCTGAAATTAGTTATGTTCCGAAAGGTAATTTTTTTTCCCGAATGATATTTTTATTGAAATTAGCGAAGCGAAAACATCTAAGTTTGGCCAAAAATCACGCGAAGAAATTTTTTTATATTTTGTAAAATTGTAATATATCACAATAAAGACAAAAAGGATAAAAAGAAAAGAGAAAAAAAAATGAGTAAATTTAATTTAAAATTAAAAATCAGTGCAAAACGTGGAAATCATGTTTCGTTTCTAAAATAATTATTAGTTTTCTAAAATCATTAAAATTGCATAATTAAATATCAACCTTATTTATTATAAAGTTTATATTACCCTTTATAATATTATAACCTTGTCATTTTCGGTTCAATCCAAGGTAACTAACTAATTAAACGCGCTTCAATATTGCAGTGCCATATGAGATCACTCTATTTACTTTTCATATTTCGTAATCTGGCAATCTCATTACGACAATATTTTAAATCATTAGAATAAGATTTAGGCACGCGTAAGTTAATTTGAATTTGACCCTCGCTTTACAGAATTCCTTTCGTGCTTTATTCTATATTTTATTTACATTTTATTTTCCGTTTTTTGTTTGATATGTTTTATTTCGTAGATATTTTTTACTTAATGCGTTCTATTTTCGTTTCAATTTTTTTGAGTGCTCCTCACATTGTTATATTGATATATTTTGCTTTGGATATATTGATACAATATTAGAAAGCACTCCTTTTTGCGGATATAGTCGTGTGGGTTGATGGAGAGATTGTGTCTTTTCTTTATTTTGCTTTCCGGACTTTTTAAGAGTTTTTTTTATTTATTCATTTTTTTTTAAGATAAAAAAATAAAGGGTAAATATTTTTAAAAATAATTTTGTTTCTATAATTTTTCTTCTTCTTTTGTCTTTATTATTTTCCATATTGTCTCAAAATTTTTACTTAAGGTTGATTGAAATTCTTTTTTTAAATTGATGTATCCTTCTTTTATTAACTTATTGCTAAACAATTACATTCATGCTTGTGTTCTGAAAACGAATAATGACTATTATTATTGTGGCCAGTATGACAATCACAATTTTCTTTTATTTATTTATTTATTTTCTTTATTAAAAAACACAAGGCTAGGTAAAAATAAGCGAATATTTCTATTCTAATCATACGTAAACAATCTTTCTTTTAGTCGAAAGTAGTTCGTACGATTTTGTATGGCTGAACTCTTATCAGAATCTGTACGATCACGTATGAAGATTTTAAAAATGATGTCTTTTTTAGTAAGGCAGAATTCGGATAGACCAAAATGAGGATGAGAAATTAATTTATTTCTAGTTTTGATATATCAGCAATTTTAAAATCATTCTACAGGATTGCAATACAGTCGAAATTTAATAATGTTAAAACGTTTAACTTGAATTTCTTTTAACGTGAACAGATTTTTGATTTCCGTTGAGTTTTAAGCGGATATGTCACTTTAAAATATTTCTAACTTGAACACGCATGACGTGAAATATTTTTTAAGGTTAAGTCGTACTTTAATACTTTTGGAAAAATTTGTACTTCCGATATGAATAGAAAATTTATTTCCCCCACCCTCTGACAGGTAAGAAAACTTATTATACACAGTTCCATAACTATTAGATCAGAATGCTCTGTTATAATGTGGATAATTGCAACCTTACAGCAACCAAATGAAACAGTTGTTTGAATTGTATCTGTTGAGGGGATATTACAGGGAGCAACATAATTCTTTTTGTTATCTAACATGAAAAGAGGGGATGATTCATGGGTGTGAAAGCAAAGAATCACGTTTTTCTGAGAAATGACCATCCGAATTTATCCATTTCTTCCACACTCTCATAGGTTCTTCTAAGAAATTAATATTGCTGAATGTTATTTCTACAGGTGAAGACATCTGGAGATAAAAGTTTTCTTAAATTTTGGTAGCGAATACTTTAATTTACTTTCCTCTGATCGATGTTAACGGAGCAATTAAAACTGTTCGTTCTTTCGTAATGCAAAATGAAAATTCAAATTATTTTTTGGTTGTTGCAGTAGTAGTTAATTTACATGGCACTAGAGCTGCGCAGTGGGCTATTGGCGACGGTCTGGGAAGCATCACTTAGGATGATCCGAAGACATGCCATCACATTTTTGATCCTCTGCAGAGGGGATGGCACCCCCGCTTCGGTAGCCCAATGAACTGCAGTCGAAGTCGAGTACTTTACGGTAGAACAGTTTAACGAGGACCAATACCGCACACCCTCAGCTAGACTGATCCAAGTGGTCACCCACCCGCACACTGACCGTAGCCTGAGATGCTTGTTTCGGTGATCTCCTGGGAACCGTGTCTTAACGATCAGTCCACTGCGGGACAAATTATTTTTTGGATATTGATAAGTTAGAAGATTTTTAAAAAGCATATGTGAACAAGACTACAAAACGGCAAGCTATTATTGATTATTTAATTAGTAATCTTCTTTAATTTGTGCAATAAATCAGTTTACTTCTATTAGTAAGTTACTCTTCAGTAACTGTTTTTATTTGCTTCAACAGATTAAAAAAAAAAAAAATAGTTCACCGAAAATAAGTAGACATTATTTTCGTCTGAACTACAAAAAATTTTCTTCCTTTGAAACTTTGTTTTATTTTTAAAGTAATTTGTTTTATTTAGTGTGAGATGCATAGAAAGTATTAATTCAATATATAAGGTATAAAATAAATATATTTATTGAAAAAAAATATTTATTAATTTACGTATTCATAATAGAAATTTAAGATTAAAAAACGCAAATAAATAACTGATTTAGATGATAAAAAATGTCTTGTATTGCTCGATTTTCACCAAATTAATTTTTGAACTGATAAAGCGAACTGCGTTTCACGTCAACAAATTTTCAGTCCCACTTCCAGTTGACATTAACGAGGTTTCACGGTATTTATATTATAATACTTTTATAATTAAAAAGGATGAAAACTTTTGATGGGTAAAAAATGCCCCGTTTTTAAAATCTTCAAATATGATCTCTTAAATTGTGCCAACAGTTTTGCCATGTAAAATCTTGTAAAACATTCTCTATTGAAAAAAAGAAATTCTTTTATGTTTAGTTAAATCGAATTGTTTCCATGTTTTTCTCGACCCCAGCAGAAAGTGAAAAGGTTTAATCTGAACTTTTCTAGACTTTCATACATGAGCAGGTTGCTACAAAAAATTTTTTATAAGATTTATTAATTCATTAAAAAACGAACTCAGTCGCGAACATTTTTCTTCTGTTGAAACTGTTCTTCAAAAAATAAATGAAACTACTGTCTAAATCTTTTGCTGGACTCTATTCTGGGTCAAAACAAAATCTAAAAAGAAGGTAAAAAAATAATTTTCCACAGTGTGACGCATAGAAAAAATAATAAAAAAAAGGGAAGGACTAAAAACAAGAGGATGGAACAAAGAGTGTAGGGTAAAAACAAATAGAAGATGGAAAACCTTCGTGTGTTCCTTCACCTGCACATAACCCGGGCAGATAACCTCAGCGTGGGAATGCGACAATCTGCCCTGATTGTCTCTCGTCCAGTTCAGGGTGAGTAAGTTGCTGATACAATTGGGCCGGGATTACCCGGGCACTCTCCATCCCCCTACGCGACGGGGGAAAGATGACATTAATCCCCGATCATCCCCCTTTCCGGGGTAGAAGGGCATGTCGAATGTTGTTAACAGAAAGCTATATCCGGGAGCTTTTCGCTTTGTTCCGGACACTGTGGAGGTTGTGTAAGTGTGTGGGGTAGTTAAAGGGGTTACGGGTGTGTGTGAGCGTGACTTTATTAAGAGTGCGTGTTGAGGGAGGGAGTGTGTTATGCATGTATTACCGTGATAATTGGTTTCGATTTTTTTTAATTTTTTTTATTGATAAGTGTGTGTTGTTAAGAGCGGGAACTGAGTAAAATGTTTTGTTTAGTCTTTTGTGGAAGAAAAAAACTTTTTGTTGACTTAATTGTGTCAGTTAGATTCAAAGACAACGATGAATAAAGATACATTGTTGTCTTTGAATTTAACATAGTCTTGCTACCAAATGAATAGATATTCAATTATTTATTTTATTTTATAACCGTCGTTGAACAGCCGACCCAATTTTGGGTTTACGACTGCAAATGTTCAACTCCAGAGCCTTGTAGTTTTGAACCCAATACAGAAGACAAGAGAACTCCTGGATCAAGTATTAGGGGAAATTTGCCTCCGCGGAGGACTCTTGATGTAACTGACCCGCATTTGCGTTACATGGAGTAGAGGACCACTGGAACCTCTCACGGTTAGCCTGGTGGCAAGGGGATTTATGATCCGTCTGCCACTGAGGATATTTCACGTCAGCACTGCGGTTGGAACAAGCCGGTTGCGGAATTCGTATCGACCAACCATCGCTGGGATTCGAACCCGGTTCACCTCATTGGAAGGCAAACGCTCTATCCCCTGAGCCATCACGGCTCAGGAGTTCAATTATTTAAAAGAATCTAGAAGTGGGCAATCTGATAACCCGAATTTTAAAGATTTGTGAATTCTTTTAAAAAAAATATTAGTACTTTAAGTAGCACAGTAGTAGGAGAAATGCGATTCGCAAGCAACCAGAGGTCTCTTAAGATTATTATATTATAGTGATCAATGAATGTTTTCAAAAAATTAATTCATCAATTCATACGCATATAAGGTGTTATGTGTGATGGGGAACGAATTGACTGAATTTTAGTGGTTGCTGAATCAGGTGAGTTTCCACTGCTTTGACGATAACTTATCATCACATTAATGGAAATTCACCTGATTCTGCAACTACTACAATGCTATGCATTTTTTTCTTCCGGGCAAAGGATACAATAATTGTTTTTACCAGTATTTGCTCTTCCTCGTCTAAATATATACAGGCTTTCAAATTTTTGGCCGCCTTGTAAATCCTGCAATTCCCCAGCAAGACTTGCAGGGTGGCCAACTGCTATGCTTTTTGAAAAATATTTTAAAGATTAGTAAACCATTCAAGAAAAGCTAACTGTAAGTATTTTTGGGAGATTTGTCAAGATTTTAAAAGCTTCTACACGAGACCGTATCAATAATGTAACGTTATGAGATTTGGAATAAGTGGTGTGAAAATTTTTTTTTTGTGGTGTGAAAAATATTTTTTAAATCAAATTTATAAAACTAAGAGTCATTTATGTATAAAAGATGTATTCCAAAAGCATAGAAAGTTTTGAAAAAACCCTAAAATTGATGCTTTTTATGTGGAAAATCCCTGCTTTTATGTGAAAATGCTTTTTATGTGGAAATTTACGCTTCTAAGAAAATAGTAAAGATCTACTTCAGATACTTATGCTTTTAATCTGTTTTTGAACTACCGATATGAAAATTCTTTAACAAAATTCGTAAAAGTTAGCAGGTAGGGTCAAACAGACAGTCAAAATTATTATACTGGTAGTTCTAATCATCATCAAAGTATACTGATATCATCAAAGCTGAGGAAATATCACCTGGTACAGCAACCGCTTAAATGCTATAAATTTTCAACCCGGTTACTACATAACTCTTTTTATGTGTTTGAGTTAGCGAACTATTGAGGAATGTTACTTCTTTCAAAACATGTGAAACATTTTATAACATAGTTTTGTATACTACTAAAATAATTTTCAGTGACCCTTGGACGCCCTGATGTTTGGAACCCCAAATACTTCCATATAATTTCATACCTGCCAACTTTTATTCCCTTCCATTATGATTTTTCCCAGTGGTATTGAAATGGAATTAAAATTTCAATTTTAAGCAAAAAATACGTTGTTTTTGAAAAAGCTTAAGCTGACGAACATGGTAGTAACACATATTAATATATATGCTTAATTTTTTTTAAGAATAGTGGTGATCAGAATCATTTAAAAATTATGTTTATAAAAGTAAAGAAAATATATATTTACTACCACTTTAAATACAAATATAAAATTTTACGCCAAATGCGTAAAGTTTGGCGGGTTTGCATACACTGAAACTTCTTGGGATTGACCACTTTCTGTTGAACAGTAAAATAGTCCTTATTGGAGGTTGTTCGATTTTAGGGGATACCTCCATTGTCCTTAAAATTTTATCTAAAGTATAAGATTTTTCGCCAATGATTTTAATTTTAATCATTGTCATTTTTGGTGCGGAATCGCCACTTGTGTTGGCATCATGAAAACCGGATCGATGGATAAAATTTAGCATCAATAAAAATGGTTCCTACAGATATAAATATGTGTAAAAGTAAATTTCTGAATCATGAATGATAGAATTTTTTAAAATCGATAAACAATAATGTTTCTAAGTTTACATTTAAGTTTAAATCATAAATAGTTAGCTTTAAAAATGAGAAGAGGTTTTTTTTTTCACATTTGAGATGCTTAGTTTTTTTCCTAAAATAACTTTCAACTTTAAAAATAAATCATTTATAGCATAGTCTTTTGTGCACTCTGAGTGCAACATGAGGTTGTAGACTTCGGTTAAAGATTGTGATGCCACAATTGGCATTACATATTTATTTTCCATCCTTTTAAAATATCTTTCATTACTTAAGCTTATTTTTTTTTATTAATAGAACAATTATATTTGAAATAAATCAAAAACTTAATCTTTTTAAACGAACATAAAATATTTATTTCTTCTCTTCTAAATCAATGTAACGGATACTTTTTTCTTATTCCAATACTAATGCAGACTTATAAATTCACTGTCGCCTCTAATCGAAAACAAAAATCTATTTATAACTTTTAATTCTAAATTTCCAACGGCTAAATGTTTCGGTTGCATGGTTGTAATAATTCTCATAAATTTGTTGGCGACTCGTGATCGCCAAGGTGTTCTTTTAAATCCATGTTGATATGCTAGTTGGCTTTGTTTTGGCTATGGTATATTAGGATAAATCGCCAATTTTGGATCTCCTACCCATACTTTCTCTGTCCGTTGAGAATAATTATATTGACTTTTAATTTCAAATTTGTGGAGGCTGGGAGCCCTTTGGGGCCTCCCCAATCTCAATTTTCTAACCGTCAGAAATGATATTCCGGCTGTATGATCTCTCAATCGAGAGTATTCTGATTTCATCCCTTTAAAGGATTTCTTATTTTTTTGATGAAGAAATGGCCATTGTCTAAATCACAAATTATGCTTAATAAAAATCTAAATTCACATTCAGCGATTTGTACATTATTTCCTGGAAACTTAATTTTTCAATTCATTAATTAATAGCCTAAATGAACAATCATGTACTACACTATACAACTATTGGTGGTTACTGACGGAGAAACAAACTTCCGTCATAAAGATCGACAGAAAGAGCTCTCTAAATACGAGCTTCGCACAAATATTTTGAACACATTTTAATCAACTTATTTGTTTTGTTAATATTTTTTGTTTTTATAATTTTTCCGTATTGGGTACAAGTCGATCACTCGGAGAGGTTTTAATGGTCTCTTCTAAACGTCTTCTTCTGCACAAAGTCTATGGAAAAAATTCCGTTCCTCCCAAAAGTGGTCGTAAATAGTAGAGTTACGGTGAGTGAGACGGAAAAGCTGGTAGTAAAACCAATCCAATTTTAACTAGTTTTTAGAAGGCGTAAATCTATTCTCTTCTTTTAACTATTCATCAATATCTACCTTTTCTCAAAGAAGGAGGGGTTTTATATGTATGTCATAATTGTAAAAAAAAATCTCGTTAGTTACAGAAATTTAATTTTTGTCGAAATAAATGCTAAAATACAATGCCTTTCGTAGCAGATTTTACTCCTTTCCGTCTTAGCATATACAAGCTTTCAGCCCTGAGAGGAGCTCACTACGTACAGGTGGTCTTACCTGGAGGTTACACTGTAATAGTATATTTCACTTTAAAAAAAATCACTTTAAAAAGTTTCCGAAAAAAAAAAGAAAAAGAAAAACGAATTCCACTGGAAAAATTCACTCGATTCTTTCCTGTAAAAACGTTTCCCTGCCTAAGACTTATGTAAGCGGGAAAGCTCCCTCGGGTTGCCGCACGGGGGCGAACTTCTCCCATTTTAGCGAGAGATTTTCTTGAATAATAGTAGAAAATTTTATTTTTTGCTATATTATTTTGATTAAAAAATATCATTAACAATTTTTTTGTCTATCACAAATTATGCAATTATACAATACCTTATGTTCATTACGAAAAATTCTAAGCGCTGGTGAAATTAAGCATATTACGTTTATTTTAATTGTTATGTCTATGCACTCCGCCTTTTGCAGAGAAGTCAACTGCTCCAGATTCTATAAAATATATCAAAAAACGATAAAGAATTATTATAATTCTTTATCGTTATAAATATTTGAGAATTGAATCTGTAGTGGTTGACAAGTTGTATATTCATAAATTAAAAAATGTTTTAGACATATGTTTGCTACCACTTTCTTATTTTTATTAGATTATTATTTATTAAGTAGCTCTTTTATAAGCTAATTTGCCTTCATAACGGTCTGATCGGACTACCTACAGAGATGCCAACTGCTCCGAACAGGCCAAAATAATTAAAAAAGCGGTAAATAACTATTGACTAAAGTTAGCAAAATTTGATTAAGTTTGCTTACTTTTTAAGTAATTTAGCGTAACTTAACAATAAAAAAAATTAGTGAATTATATAAACTTTTGAACTATTTAGAAATAGTGGTAGATAAAAACTTAATAAATTTAATTTATTAAACCATGAATCACACTTAAAAAGTTACCACTCGAAAATATATATTTGCTGTCCGGAGTAAGTTGGCATCTCTCATGGGTGAAAGCCCTTATATAGCAAGACGGAAAGGAGAAAAACCTGGTACGTAAAACATTTCATTCCAGATTTTTTTCGAAAAAAATGAAATATCTGTAACTATCAAGATTTCTTTTATAATTCTGGCATATATATAAAACTGCTTCTTTTCCAAGATAATGTAGATATTGTTGAAAAATTTAAGAAAAGAATAAGTAAACTCCTCCCCAAAACTAGCTATAACTGAAATGGTTTTACTACCAGCCTTTCCTCTTTTCTGTCTCGCTTTCACCCCTGGCATCTCTGTACCTATAAGAAACCGCGTGGAGGCTTTCAGTTGTAGGAGGCGTTGGTCATGGAGCTTAAGGCTTCATGATTTCTAAGCATGTTAGCAAAGCGTGAGAAATGCGTCGCGCACCGTCCACATTTACGTAACTTTCCAGAAAATCTATAATCCATCGGTCTGAAGCTGGGCGTGCTTCTTGCTGTCTCCAAGGATTAAATTTTAGTCTTTCAAAATGGCAGATCAGTATCAGCCTTCGTGGCTCAAATATGCATGTTTGATATAAAAAATAAGAATGCTACAATTTATTCTGATTTTTATCAGTCTGAATGAAAGATAAAAGATAAAAACGCATTTAATGTTATACTATCCATCATTTTTGAGTACGTGCTGAATGGAATAGAACGAAAGAAGCATTAGAGGAAGCAAACGACTAAATCGAATGATTGACTGACATTATAACTTCTTATCTTTTCCCCGATACATTTAGTAACATTTTTAGCCCCAGCACAAATACAGCTCAACTCCACATATTTGATCACGGAAGCAAAATGGGGTCTTCTTGCTTATCTTTCGGGCTACTATTGAATTTCTCTTGTATTCCGTACATGAAATTACTCCCAAACGATTGGGCTGTTTGTGTTCCATTGAAGGGGTTGACTAAAAGGGGTGGCCAAACATTCTCGAACACGCAATTCTGGAATTGAAACTTCCTCCTTTTTTGGGGTCCGGTTCTATTCCGATTCGTTTCATTATCGAATTTCTATATAAATGTAGCATTGAAAGAAGTGTTCCAGACGGTGGTTTCTGACAGCGTTGCGTGCATTCCACCTGGAATGAAGAGTAAAAGGATTTTTTAATACCATTCATATCTTGCTTTGATACTTTTGATGTGTATCTTATTTATTCTTATTTTAATTCTTTTTAAAATATAATTGGCATACATTGTATAGTTAATCAGGGTTCATACTCATCTGGAAAGAAAGTGGTAATAATATTAATATAATTTTTTTAAAAACTATTATTATGACTGTAGCTACCAGAATATTTTATTTTCTCTATATAAATACATATGTAGCTTCGAAGGTGATTCGCATGTAATTTTAACAGAGATACCACCTGATCCGCATTTAACTTAATATTTTAAAGAAAGGTAAGGAACTGCGGAAGAAAATTTGTAAATTGTCGATTAAATTTGAGAACTTTTTGAAGGCTCATCCATTACCTGATACATCAAGAAGCCTCCACACGGTCTTTTATAAGTAGTCCACGCAGACTGTTTAAATAGCGAACCAGCTGTGCGCATGAACCCAAAACCTTTTATAAGAGTAATTGAGAGAAATTCATCATATATATTTGAGATTTGAATCTGTTGAGGTTGACAAGTGAATAAGGCAAACCAATAATATTCACAAATAAAACAAATTCTTAGTCATATATTTGTTACCACTTTCTTATTTTAACTAGATTTTGCATTAAATGACTCGTTCGGAAATTGTATATTCTTCACAATGGTCTGATCGGACTACCTATTAAAAACCGTGTGGAGGCTTTCAACTATAGGAGGCATCATCATCATCGAAATTTATCTGAAAGCCTCCACACTGTTTTTTTTATAAGTAGTCTGGGCAGACTATTTAAAAAGTGAATCAGTTGAGCGCATGAACCCAATCACTGCTTTAAAAGCATTTGAGAGAAATTTATTACATATATTTGAGAATTGAATTTGTGGTGGTTGACAATTAAATAAGACAAACTAATCATATTCATAAATCAAAAATATTTTTACAAATATATTTGCCACCACCTTTTTATTCTTACTAAATTTTGTATTAAGTGGCTCTTTCATAAATTATCTCTTTTTTTAATTGGCATCTCTGTGTTAATTCGACAGTGGAAGCTAATTAAAGAAATTTTCATCTTCCTTATAAGAAAATTGATATCAGTTGTTACTTCTGTTCCAGGTGAGTACGAAACTTGATCAATTTTTTCAAATATGAACATTATATAATATGTAAGAGAACGCAACGAAATATCAAGATTTGCAGTAGAAATTCAAATACCAAAAAAAAGGATAATTTGTTTTATTAATAATTTTTTTTGAGAAGTTTATGAAGCATTAACTCAGGTCTCGTATTGTCCTTAAAAAGTTTTAAAAGTGACAGCAAAAGTTGCAAAATAAATGTATTTTTATAAGTTCGTGTCCACCGCTACACTTACTTTTTCAAATAACCATAACTAGTAACAAAATCAAATTTCTAATATGTAATTGGAAGGTAATCAAGATTAAATTTTGTACTTTTTTGCTTAAATATTGTCACCACTTCTTACTTAAGAACAGTATGAACCCTGAAGATTAACAGCAAATCACGAGCCCTTTTTCTAAAAAAAAAAAGTGGTTGCAAATATATGAACAATATATCAGCCGATTCATACAATCGTTGGGGAAACTTCCTTTGTGAAACACTTAAAGCAAAAATCTTGATTTTAATTTTTAAAAAAAAAGTTTTACAGATAGTTTTCTGTAACAAAGCAGCTACTTTACAGAGAAATTTAAAAACAAGTAGAAAAAATCGAGCAAACAAAATGTTTCAACGAATTACCATCGATCAAGAAAAATATATATATATAAATTAATTATCTGCGTCAAAATAGATCAACTGAATTCCTAAAATTAACTCGAAATTAAAGCCTTTCAATTCTACGATCACCTCACAGGGGTGGAATAGCCCCGTTGGTAGGGCGTTGAGCCCGTGTCCAAGTGGTGATGAGTTCGATCCCCGCTATCTGAAGACTCCCCGTGTAGTTAATGGTGACTGGTGCACGTTAAATCTGTCGGGTTGCAAAATCCTCCGAGTTCCCAAAACAAATCAATATCTTTGGGGTACTGATTTTTAGGATTGATATTTCTCTTGTTCAGGTCAAAACTACGAAATGGATGTATGAATGGGTCCATCCTATAAACCGAGCTGTGACGTGCGCGTGGCTGAAGACGTATTCTTGGCCAAAGATGGCGCCACTGAATATCAAGGAACGCTCTCTACATTATATTCACTTCGTTTTACCAAGCAGGGTCGCTGATATTTGTAAGTGGTATTAGAAACACTAACCATAACCAAATTAAATATTTGCCTCCACTATTTAATTTTTTCCAGACTGTGTGCACCATGAGAAGTTATGTTATTCATAACTAATACGGTTTATACGCACCTGGAAAAAACTGAAAAAAGGTAAAAATGTGATTTTAATTTTTTTTAATATTATTATGTTAGTAACTACCAGAATGTATTTAGGTAAATATATGTAGATCAGAAAATGACCGATAATAAATTTTATTTCGAAAGTGGAAGGTAATTTTAATAAATTTTCAGCTACTTTATAACAAAATCGATGCCAGTTATTAATTTTTCTCCAAGTGTGTACAAACCCTGACTAAGCAAGTCTATCAGTTTATTCAGTATATATTTAATGACTTTCACTAATAAGTAGTCATACAAAGTTATGACTTTCCAACTGTAATGCATTTACGCTGGAAATTAATTTACATTAATGAAGTTTTATATATGTTCTACATTAAAATGCACTTTCCTCCATTAAGTCTATCTAGCACAATTTTCCCAAAAGCTTTAGAAATTATTAAATATAATAACAGTGTCTAGATATTTAAAATATAAAATTAAAAAAAGCTTTATTATTCTTTGTGTCGTAACAGAGTACAATAGTGTTATGGTACCCTCTTCATGCTTTATGAAGCAAGGACACACGATTTTTTACACTCCTAAACACGTGCTCTTTTCACAGAGGGTGGGGGGAGTCTTGACGCCTCCGAGGTGTAAAAGTTCTGTGAAAAGCGAATCACAAGCTATGATGTCAACTGGTCAGGCGAGGCCCAGCTACTGCGGTCACAGCACTTCACACGAAGTACATTAAGGGAAGAGCACGTGTGTGATTCACGCGATGGTTTTAACCACCGACACGCTAACATTGTTGCCACAATTTTGAGAGGAACTTTTCCAGTTAAAAGGGTACCGTGAGAGCTTTAAATTTTGCTTTTAGATCATCTCTAAGCTGACAGACCAGAAGAAAAAGGAATTGCTCTGGGCTTTTGTGAAGTTTAATTTGCAAAGAAGAACAGTTTTGTAGTAACTGAAGTGAAGATATGATAAAGGATGAGATGAAAATAAAAAAATAAAAATAATTGTACTTTTTAAATGTATCCATAATTTACTGAAAACTGAAAGCAATTTCTCTCGTTCCATAAGATTTTATTGAAGTTAATAAATTTGAATTTAAGCATCACCAGGAAGAGTATTCAAATCCGTTTTAGAATCTAGATTTAAAAGAATATTAATTTTTAAAAGAATATTAATAAGAATTTTTGTAAAGATCATCATATCGTTGGGGATCTTCAAATTTTTAAGCAGCTCAAAATGCATTTATAAAAATATGGTATGCTCGATATGCTTCTTTGAAAAAAATTATTAAGTCAACTGGAAAATTATGTCCGCGAAAGTACCAGTATGATATTACTATTTAGTCTTACTACCAATTTATTAAAATTATTGCAGTAATCGGAGCAGTTGGCATTCCTGCATACAGAATTATGTCCGCGAAAGTACCAGTATGCTATTACTATTTAGTCTTACTACCAATTTATTAAAATTATTGCAGTAATCGGAGTAGTTGGCATTCCTGCATACAGAATTATGTCAGAGAAAGTATCAGTATGCCATTATTATTTAGTCTTACTACCAATTTATTAAAATTATTGCAGTAATCGGAGCAGTTGGCATTCCTGCATACAGAATTATGTCAGAGAAATTACCAGTATGCCATTATTATTTAGTATTACTACCAATTTATTAAAATTATTGCAGTAATCGGAGTAGTTGGCATCCCTGCATACTCCGCTTTGTACCATCGCCTCTTACATCAGAGAGCCTCCACACTGTTTCATATAGGTAGTCTGCGCAGCCTATTTAAAAGGTGAACCAGTTGTACGCATATACCCAATTACTATTTTACAAGCATCTGAGAGAAATTTATTATATATATTTGAGAATTGAATTTGTGGTAGTTGACTAGCAGCTAAAACAAACCAATCATACTCATAAATTTAAAAAAATGTCAGACATCTATTTGCTACCACTTTCTTTTTTTTGCTAGATTTTCTATTTAATGGCTCTTTTGTAAACTGGTTTACATTCATAGTAGTCTGATCGGACTACCAGTAAAAAACTTTGTGAAGACTTTCAGTTATAGGAGGCGTTGTTCGTACAGGGATGCCACGGGGGAATAAAAATGTAAAAAGTAGTAGAAACTCAAATCATTTTGATTTAGTTATAATAATTAATTTAATTATTAATTTAGTTACTCTTTAATTCTAGTTTTAATTCCATTAATTTAATTCCTCTTTAATTATTTAATCGTAACTACAACTATGACTTACACTTCAAATTAATCATAATTAAAGCAAAAACTTTCTACGCATTTACTTTCTATAGTAAACTAAAAAGAAAAAAATATGCTGGAAAAATGCTACTTTTAATCTTGATTAATAAAGTTTTGACTTTTATTAGCCGCCCCATTTTGTATTTACAGTCGACCGTGGCAACCTTGTGCTAATGTTGGGTTATCTAGCAATGTTTTTTTGTTATTCTATCCACCATTATAATAATAATTACATAACAATAATAATAAAATGTAAATAATTCAAAACTTCATGTAAAACACATTTTTTTTTATTATCAGGGCTGCCTTATAGAAAGACACATATCAACCAACTATGAACCAAACTCATTAAAAAGTTAGCCCATTTTCTCATTAAGCTCAGCGTTTGATTTAAAACTATCGTTGTTGATATTTAACAATTTTAAATGAGTTTTGAATAAATTCCCCAGTTGATATATTTACACATTAAATGCAATAGTTAAATATGTACTTTCAAACTAGAAGAAAGTTTAAAGAAAGTCATCAGGAAGAGATTGATCGAAAATTCTCCTTCCAATCTTCAAAGAATGTAAGAATGTTGGAACAAACTTTAGATGCAAAAATCGATGCTGTGGTATTCAGCTATCATTTGTATTCTTTTTTCTCAGTTCTTAATCAAAATTATTTCATCGTAAATCTAATTTTCTTAGATAGCACTCGATAATGAGATAAGACACGCAAATGCAATTCTCGAACGACAAAGAACTTTTGGAACGTTGGAATATTTCCGCGCACATCACAAAATCGAAAGTCACGATCTGGATGAAATCGGAAAATTAAGATGTTCCCTTCTCAGCTATAAAAGTCTTTCCATTTAGTTTACCTTCCCCCCGACCCCTTTTTACTCATCTTAAAACAAGTTTCAACGTGTTCCTGCTCCAATTGCGTGACCCGAAGGAGAGGACTCATTGGAAAAGATGATCTCGTGAAAACTTATATGCGATTCTCGATATTTAACCACCGAAATAGAGATAGGGTTAAATAAAGCTCTTACCTTTATTTTATTTATTAGAAGAGCCGGGGAGGGGGTGTAAATGGTAAGGGAGTGTGTGCAAAGTGCAGTAATTTATTTATAGGGACAGCAGTTGGGACAGATCTCTGAAAGTACACGTAAGCATCGGGATTCTATGCAAACTCTGTGTTCCTGAGCCCCTGAAAGTGTACATATATATATATATATATATGTATATTATGAAAAATAATTTTTATCTTAGGATAATTATTCTTTATTTGG
>NC_092212.1:13314437-13316153 GCF_043381705.1 Parasteatoda tepidariorum
TTCTTCTTGTTTTTTTGTATTTACTTATCATGCTATATATCTTTATATATAAGAAGAGAGTGGAATGATAACACATAGCCAATCACAAAAGACTTCTGGTTAGTAACGCACAAAACAGCCAATCAAAATTGAGAGCGCATGTGTGTGAAAAGGTAATAATTTTTAATAAGACTGTCTGCAGAAATGTTGCAACTAAATTTACCAGCTAAATTTTGTTGCGATTTTTATTTTGTGTTGAATGTGTGAAATATATTGAACATAGTTAATACTTATATCTTTTATAAAAAATGGATCGCCGTGAATATTTTAGGCGACATGACATTAACAGCGACATAGAGCTGAACATAATTTAGCAGCACAAAATTACCGGGAAAATAATCGTAGTGCTATCAATACGCGACCACAGAGTAATAAATAGAGTAATCTTATTTATAACTCTATGTACGCGACAGCGAAATACGCGGTGAAGAAACGTTGAAGAGTCAAGACGTTTAAATGAAAACGAATAATATGGAAAAGAAATTGATAAAAAATATTGTATATTAGGAGGTTTTGTAAATAATTTTTAATTTTATCATTGTTTTGCCTTACTTTTTACTTACTTTCAAAAAATCGTTCAGCCAGAAATATCAATTAACAATTCGTATTTGTTTGAGATATTTCTTAAATAATGCATAAAAGTGCAAATCATTGGTACACAAAATGATGTGGAAAGAAAAATCTATGAAAAATGTACATAGCTATGTTTTGTGAATATTCAGAGATCTATTGTAAATAATTTTTAATTTTATTGCTTTCACCTTATTTTTTTATAACAATTCAGACAAAAATGTTTATTGATCATTAATAACATAATTATTTCATTTTACATTTGTGTTTTTGTTTAGTATTCAATATGAAAAAAAAATTAAATTACTTAATTTAATTTGTCGAATTTCAGTTACCTATGTTTTTATTATATAATTTGCATTTTGTCTGATTGAAACTAAAATATTTTGTCAGTTGTCAGTATTGAAGTTAATTGGGCAATTACTCGCAATGGTTTTTGCTTTTAAAATATTATTCAAAATCAACTTATTAATATTACTTGTTTTAATTTGTTTGCCACATTTTAAAGTTTTTTTTCATTAGGTTTTAATTGTTTTCAGTTAAAATTTAAATTACTGGGGGGGGGGATGAAGCACCATATAGGGAGCGTCCGGCATCACATAAGATCAACAATGATTTGAGTGAGGGGTAAAAATATTCTTGAGGTTGTCCCTTGGCGAAATTGGCGACTTATGTTTGGCACCATTCCTATTTGCGCGGAACACCGTGGTAACAGTGATGGCTGCCAAAATATAATGATATTTCAATAAAACATTGGAAAATTTTAGCAAGACATCGGCCGAAACTTTATAAAATTGCAATGAACCCGATATGAGCAAAACTAATAAACCCAATAAAATGCATTTTGAATCGAAACAAAAATTAATGGAATAAGCACAGAAAGAAAAGGAAAAAAACAACTCACTTCTTCGTTAAACTTTGAATATCCTCAGATTTAGGTGCACCGAATTCTCTAATAGTAGTTAGATACTGTCTAAATTTATCATGAATAGAATCTGTGTACCTCCATCGCCACATAAATTCGGCGAAATACGAATCGAAAATGGCGTCTGTGGTACCGGACAGGCGATGACACTTTTTTCTAAAGTCCCTAGTAGACGCACTGTA
>NC_092212.1:13318079-13334024 GCF_043381705.1 Parasteatoda tepidariorum
TTTCTTAAGCGTTGTAGCTATATAATTTCAAACATCCTCAAGAGCTATAACACATCTGCAGCAGAACTGGATATGAAGACAAAATTGCAGGACAGGAACACTTTAATTGTCCACTAATCTTCAGATTTCCTGCTATGTTTTAAAAAACTTTATTTGTGAAAACCTTTAGCGTGGCGGACAGCTGGCCGCCTTTGGCGGCTAGTATAAAATAAAACTGTGGATCTTTCCCGTTCTAAAACCTTTCGAATTTTGTTTCTACGTCAAATAAAGCAGAAGTTATTGATGATTTAAAAAACCATCCGTAATTATTAAATTAGGAATATATCTTTTTTAATTTGCCTTTGTCTCATATTTTTGCTTCGGTTATTCTCCTTCATTCTAAATGCAATATTTAAATATATTTTAGTTTATATTCTTGAAATTTTGCAGGAATGTTTTCAATATGTATGTCTAGGAATAGACAATGAGCTAGTAGATTTAACAACTAGTTTTCATTTTACAGCTACAATAAAAATAATTAATCGCAGTTTTCGACCGCTTTTTGTCGAATAAGTTTTTATATTTGCCATAAAATATCTAAGTATTAATATTATGTCTAATGCGCATTCTATTCCCTAAGTTGAATTTATATGAGCATTATAAAGCAAGAATAATGAAAAAAATAATCATTTTAACAAAGTTATGAGATTTTGAAAAGGAAGAAAAAAAATTTTTTTGTCAATTTTAGCCAGTTTTCCTTTATTCCCATTTCTTCTGTATTTATATTATGTTTTAATGTATAATAAAAAGTTTTGCCACAGACGGTAGTTGGGTACCTTATGAGAAAAATATTTAAAAAAAGTTAATAAAACCTAAAGAATAAATGAGGTTTTTAATAATACCAGAACTAAATGAAGTGCTACGTGTAGTTACGCAATCTACTGCAGGTTGGCGAAATCTGCACTATTCTCATCATATATCGAACGGCTTGGTCAACCGAACACTCAATGAATTCACTTGTTTCTGAAATAAATCTCAATATGGTGAGTAAGTCAATGATTGAAACAATAATTATTTAAAATTAGTCGCAAGAGAATTTTGAGGTTGTTTATTTAGGCCAAAAAAATTTAATTACATAATTAAAATGAAATTTCATTTAACATAAATGCATGAAGTAATTTAAAGTAGCATATGAAGTAATATAAATTAATCTGAAATAAAATTTTAAGTTGTTTTTTTTCTTCTTTTTTCTATTGAGTTCTTTTTTTTTCGGGGGAATTTTCTTGTTTTTTTTTCTTTCCTTTTAATTCTTATTTGCTTTTTTTCTTCCGAGACACAAGATAATTCTCAAGACAACGGACAGTTATATTTTTAAATTTTTTTTGCTGTTTTTCCATTTTACGATTTTTTTTTATAGGTTAGCTGTGCACGGAACATCCATCTTCTTTTAAGTACCACTCGCTTTCACTTTCTTCGCTATAGCGACCAAACCTTAATTCATTCGGTGTCTTTCACATGATCTACAATCTCTCCTAATTCTTCTTCTCTCTTCCTGGTGGTTGGCTATCTGCTATTGATGGTTAAATATCTGCTCTTGATGTTTGAATATCTCTATTAAAGTTGATTTTTGGCTATCTGCTCCATTGTTGGCTATCTGTTCCTATTGGTTAACTATCTACTTCTAATGGTTGACTACCTGCTCTGGATCGTTGTTTATCTGCTCCTGATGCTTGAATATCTCTATGGTTCGCTTTCTGCTCCTGATTGCTGTTTACAAGCTGCTGATGGTCGACTATCTGTTCATGATTGCTGTTTAACTGCTGCTGATCGTTGAGAATCTGCTCTTGATGGTTGGCTATCTATTTCTGATGGTTGTCTATCAACGGTTGGTAGTCTATCTAATCATGGTACTTGACTATCTGCTTTCAGATTTTCCTCTTCTGGTTATTTACGAGGGTTATATTTTTTTCAAGGTCCGATTGGTCGCTTAAGGAAAATTTCGAGAAAAATCCGCTAGGTCTGTGTGCAGACGTCTTGCGCTGTGTCTTCAGTTGGCCAGGGTAAAGCGTGGATTAGCGGTTGTCATTTTTGAGTACGTATGGAGCACATAAACATGCTTTGAAAAGTAGATCTCCCGCCAAATGTGAATTGCGTTCAGTCGTTCGATGTCTACATGCTGTAGGAAGCAACGCAGCTAAAACTCATAAACGAATGAGTAAAGCGTACAGAGAAGCGTTCGTGAGTGACAGCAATGTGTGGAAATGGTGCAGGAACTTTGATGCTGGACGCACAGATGTTCATGATGCAGGCGGCCATGGAAGGAAGTCAGTGTCAACCGATGATCTTGTTCAGAGCGTGGATCAAGCGATTCGCGGAAATCGTCAGTTCACAATTTCTGAGTTGAGTGAGTTGATTCCAAAACTGTCCTCGGTAAGCTCTATACTACTGTGAGTGAAAGACTCGAGTACCGCAAACTCTGCGCGAGATGGGTTCCCAAGATGTTGTCTGACCATCACAAAAGTTAACGAATGGGCTCCGCACTAACCTTCCTCCAGCGCTACCATCACGACGGAGATGAGTTTTTGGACAAATTTGTCACAGGAGATGAGGCATGGCTTCATTACAAAACTGAAGAAACACTGGCTAGGAGGACAAACTTTCGCCACAGACAATGAGCTGCAAACACGCGTATAGAATTGGCTGAAAACACAGGCGGCTGCATTTTATGATGAAGGTATTGAAAAATTTATACCACGCACGAAAAATGTACGAATCGGAACGGCGATTACGCCGAAAAGTAGCTTAATGTTGTATCACGTTGTTCCATATAAAATTTCCTTGTTTCTGACTGTGATTTTCTCTACGCGACCAATCGGACCTTGAAAAAAATAGCCCTCATATTTGCTCCTGTATTACAGCCAGGTTGTTAAAAAAAGAACTTTCAATTCGAATTAAAATTTTTTACTACAAGGTAACTAAATACCTTAAGACATAGGTAAATATATACCTAAGTACGTTGGTCCAATGAAATTGTGTTATATTTTTTTATTCAGGTATAACACTACCTGATACATTAAGAAATTTAGGTAATACGAATGCTATTTTTTTCAAGGTCCGTTTGGTTGCGTAGAGAAAATCACAGTCAGAATCAAGTAAATTTCATATGGAACAACGTGACACAACATTAAGCTATTTTTCGTCGCAATCGCCGCTCCGATTCATAGATTTGTCGTAGCATGGTATCAATTTTTCAATACCTACATCATAGAATGCAGCTGCCTGTGTTTTCAGTCAATTCCATACGCTGGTTTGCAGCTCGTTGTCTGTGGCGAAAGTTTGTCCTCCTAGCCTGTGCTTCTTCAGTTTCGTAATGAAGCCATGCCTCATCTCCTGTGTCAAATTTGTCCAAAAACTCATCTCCGTCGTGATGGTAGCACTAGAGGAATGTTACAGCGGAGCTCATTCGTTAACTTTTGTGATGGTCAGACAACATCTTGAGAACCTATCTCGCGCAGAGTTTGCGGTACTCGAGTCTTTCACTCACAATGGTATAGAGCTTACCGAGGAAAGGTTTGGAATCAATTCATTCTACCCAGAAATTGTGAACTGACGATTTCCGCGAATCGCTTGATCCACGCTCTGAACAAGATCATCGGTTGACACTGACTTCCTTCCATAGCCGCCTGCATCATGAACATCTGTGCATCCAGCATCAAAGTTCCTGCACCATTTCCGCACATTGCTGTCACTCACGAACGCTTCTCTGTACGCTTTACTCATTCGTTTATGAATTTTAGCTGCGTTGCTTCCTACAGCATGTAGAAATCGAATGACTGAACGCAATTCACATTTGGCAGGAGATCTATTTTTCAAAGCATGTTTATGTGCTCCACACGTACTCAAAAATGACAACCACTAATCCACACTTCACCCTGGCCAACTAAAGACACAGCGCAAGTCGTCTGCACGCAGACCTAGCAGATTTTTCTCGAAGTGTTCCTTAAGCGACCAATCGGACCTTGAAAAAAAATAACCTTCGTAACTTTTCAAACTATTCTCTTTTTCTTCCTCTCGTTTTTCTTTTTTTTTCTTCAAATTTTTCATCTTCTTTTAATTTTTCTCTTTTCAAAGTTCTTACATCTTCCTCCTCTTTCCTGATGTTTGCTTTCTATTCTTTACATTCTTTCGCAATCTCTCTCATCGTCATTCCTCGAACACATTTTTAGCCAAGCGGATTTCATCGGACTGGTTGGTTCTAACCTTGTTCTTGTGCACGCATAGTTTTAAAACATAGACACATGAAATTAAACTTGAATAGAAAAAAATATGAATCTTAGATTTTGCTTGCATTCAATGCGTTTGCTTCTTCTTGAACTGAAAATACTTTGTAAAAGAAATCAACTTTTTTTTGAACGATTTTTTCTTCTTAGTTTTTGTTTCGTCTATATTTTCCGCGGATTTTACTATTTTGACCAAGACTGATGGAACTTGCTGACTCGATGGATTTTCTCTTTTCTTTTTTTCTAATTCTTTATCAGCCTGCCTTGCTTTAGCAATGATTTCAAAATAAAATTCCAGATTTTCTGTTGATCCAAAATCTCTATAAATAGGGTCATCATATTTGGAACTGTCGGGGATTACGTTTGATATTTCACTTTGAAAACCAGCACTTTCCTCCCTTAATTTCTGGGCAGATGGTACATGGGGGGAACTGCTGAAGTTTGGTGCTTTTGAATGAATCCCGGTATTTTCCTCTACTGAGTATTGGATAGATGGTGTCAAGATGGAACTGTTGGGGTTGATATTTAACGTTTCATATGGAATCCCGACACTTTCCTCTGAGTTCTGGAATGATGGTGGGAATGAGGAACTGCTGGGGATGATGTTTGTTGTTTCATATGAAATCCGAGCATTTTCCTCTGAATTCTGAATAGGTGGTGTCAATGAAGAACTGCTGGAGCTGATGTTTGATGTTTCATATGAAAGAAAACCAGCATTTTCCTCTTCTGAGTATTGGATCAGTGATGTCAATGAGGCACTGCAAGAGATGATGTTTGATGTTACAGTTGGGATTTCATCATTTTCCTGCCATGGGTGTTGGTTCTCCTCTTCTAATATTTTTGATTTCATTGCTGGGCATAATTTGAAGAGTCTTTCACGGATGTCATTCCAGTCTATGTTTATTGGATCTTCATCTGATTGGATAAGATTGGGCACTTCGGTTTCTGTGGATGGTGTTAGTATTGGTTTGATGTTGATGCTATTGCAGGATGCTATTGTTTCATAAGGTTTATTACAGTATTTCTCATTTTCAAACACTATGTGGATAGGCTTAAGGGAAGTATTTTTCTTTTTGAATCTGAAAAGTAATTCAAATTTGTCAGCATATCTGTTGTCCATAACTATTAATGTTGCACATAATTATTTTACATAACTCTTCAGTTAAATGCAATTCAGCGTCTTTCACCTTTTTAAATTTTTTGTTCTCAAATATACTTTTATGCGCATATTTTTAACCATTCCACAACTTGAAGTTTTCAAACTCAAAAGTTTTGTTCTATTGAAAGTAGAAATTAAAATTATAAACGTTTTAGGGTTTTCGAATTCAAAAAATTTTACTAAAACTTTTTTACTTACTAAATTTTCTAGAAGTGGCAAATTCTGTTTTATCCCTTTGTATTTTTATGACCGATATGTTTAACAATATATTTATAAACCTTGAAATTATTTGTTCTGAAAATAAAACCTCAAGTGTTTTTACACTAAGTTCTTCAATCATTTCATACGAGTCCTACTGTGGACAGACCATAAGACACGGTTCCCATTAGATCACTGAAGTTGATTATCCCTAGCAACGGTCAAGGAGCTGGTAGGTGATAATTTCGATCAACTTACAAAGATATCGAGGATAAAAAGTATCGGTCTTTGTTAAACTGTTCTAAATGCTCGCACTAAGATTGTCAGGCTACCGAACAGGGGGAGCTAAGCCCTTTTACAGAGGAACAAAGTTAAGACTCCTTATCATCCACAGGAATGTTTCCCAGACCGTTGCCAATAGCCTAATGTAAATGCCTGCTTCTACTACATTACATATGAGATCGCTTTTCATACTTTGACTTCCATAAACAAATGCAATCTAAAGGTTATTGAAGCATCACTCAAAAAAGGATTTTGCGATCTAACATCAATGGTAACATTTTATTAAGACATATAATAGTGCCATAATGGAGCAAAGTTCAAAAATGAAATAATATCAAAAAATTTAAAATAACAGCTTTTAAAATAAATGAAATATTACTTACAACTTGGAAAAGACAATTCTGAAGAAGTTCTTCATGATTAGGATGTTTTTAAGCTGTTTTTGCAGTTTGAAACAGGAAATTTCTTATGGCAATGATTTGTCGGAAAAGTAAGGGATCGAAAAGAAAGACTGCTAACAATTAATACTTTAATTGTTACACTTTATTAAAAAGGTTTTCAAAATATTTAATGCGGTTACATTGTTGTTAATATAATAGTTTGTTAATATAATTGACTAAACCAAGATAATAAAGGTATTGTTGTTAATATAATTGACAACAGTACCCTTATTATCTTGGGCATAAAGTGGTGAATAAGGGAAGGCATGCTGCCCGGCCATAGTTTCAGGGCTATTCACTATCACGCATTTTACAAATATTTTATAGATTGGTAACTAAAAACTGAAACACTCAAAAATTTTTTTAAATGCACCAACATTTTAATGCTTTACCACGAGAGAGCAGGTACAGTCCGCAAAAAAAAACAAACGAATCACCCTGAATAACTTTCGTTCTAATGATCGGATTTTCACGAACTAAGTGTCAATCTTAATGGTTCCTGGGGGTGACCTCAAATATGCTAATTAATTAGTGCTAACTATTAATTAAGTTACGAAATCAGACACAAAAACGTACTTTCTCTGAATAAACATATATTTTTTTTTACATATTTGGAATCTAGACACTTGAATTAGGGGGGGTAGACAAAATTTTAAAACAATTGGGTCGTAAATTGGGTTGCAATAAAGGTTTATATATTTGGCGATAGTCCAGAAAACCGCCAAAAAAAGTCGCCTGCGCAAATAAATATTTTAAGATAACCCTTGACTGATTCAAAAGAGAAACGCTTAATTTTACTAGGTTGCTAGGCAACCAATTTCTGACTGTAAAAAAATTGAAATAATGTTTTGTGATTGCTCTGAGAGGTTTAATTAATAGTTAATAGAAAACACCTCGAAGTTTCTAGGCAATAGACAATTTTTAAGTTCATTTATGTCCAAAAAGCAAAAAAAATAAATAAATAAATAAAATAAAAAATTATTTTAATCTCTTTTGAAAAGAAAATTTGAATCGATTTATAAGTTTTCAGAATTTAAATACATGAACTTTTTATCTGATATTATTTAGATTATGCTATTTTTGCTATGTTTATTCGAGGATTTCATACTAAAATCAAATTAACATAACTTATAATAGCTATATACAAAATTTTAGGGATAATGATTTTTACAGCTTTAATCGAGTCTTCTAGGCATGAAAGTTTGAAGGAAAAAAAAGTGCATGAAAAATAAAATGTAGATTGTATAGTAATTCTAATGCACATTCACAAGGTTTTCTGTAATTTACGATTTCTTTTTTCTATAACTCAATGAATTGCTGAATGTTTAGTGGCATTTTAAAAACATTGAAATATGTTATGTTTAAGAATAAGATATTGAAATAATATGTTGCATATTGTATGATTCATTGTTTAAAAAATTGCTTCATTTTGCTAGATATTTACGTTACATGGTTTTCTTTGGATAAAGATGATTAGCAAATAGCATCCACATGTTTCGATACATTCTGAAACTTACGTTCGCAAATTCACCATAAAATGTCGCACAGCATATTCTTCAATTACGATAAGCTACATTTACCACCAAATACTGCTACTATGATTATTTTTGTTATATATATATCAGATATATATATATATATCTGATATATATATAACAAAAATAATCATAGTAGCAGTATTTGGTGGTAAATGTAGCTTATCGTAATTGAAGAATATGCTGTGCGACATTTTATGGTGAATTTGCGAACGTAAGTTTCAGAATGTATCGAAACATGTGGATGCTATTTGCTAATCATCTTTATCCAAAGAAAACCATGTAACGTAAATATCTAGCAAAATGAAGCAATTTTTTAAACAATGAATCATACAATATGCAACATATTATTTCTATATCTTATTCTTAAACATAACATATTTCAATGTTTTTAAAATGCCACTAAACATTCAGCAATTCATTGAGTTATAGAAAAAAGAAATCGTAAATTACAGAAAACCTTGTGAATGTGCATTAGAATTACTATACAATCTACATTTTATTTTTCATGCACTTTTTTTTCCTTCAAACTTTCATGCCTAGAAGACTCGATTAAAGCTGTAAAAATCATTATCCCTAAAATTTTGTATATAGCTATTATAAGTTATGTTAATTTGATTTTAGTATGAAATCCTCGAATAAACATAGCAAAAATAGCATAATCTAAATAATATCAGATAAAAAGTTCATGTATTTAAATTCTGAAAACTTATAAATCGATTCAAATTTTCTTTTCAAAAGAGATTAAAATAATTTTTTATTTTATTTATTTATTTATTTTTTTTGCTTTTTGGACATAAATGAACTTAAAAATTGTCTATTGCCTAGAAACTTCGAGATGTTTTCTATTAACTATTAATTAAACCTCTCAGAGCAATCACAAAACATTATTTCAATTTTTTTACAGTCAGAAATTGGTTGCCTAGCAACCTAGTAAAATTAAGCGTTTCTCTTTTGAATCAGTCAATGGGTTATCTTAAAATATTTATTTGCGCAGGCGACTTTTTTTGGCGGTTTTCTGGACTATCGCCAAATATATAAACCTTTATTGCAACCCAATTTACGACCCAATTGTTTTAAAATTTTGTCTACCCCCCCTAATTCAAGTGTCTAGATTCCAAATATGTAAAAAAAAATATATGTTTATTCAGAGAAAGTACGTTTTTGTGTCTGATTTCGTAACTTAATTAATAGTTAGCACTAATTAATTAGCATATTTGAGGTCACCCCCAGAAACCATTAAGATTGACACTTAGTTCGTGAAAATCCGATCATTAGAACGAAAGCTATTCAGGGTGATTCGTTTTTTCTTTTGCGGACTGTACAAAGAGACGCTTTATGTGAACTTTAGAAACATTTACATTTAGTTGTGGGAAGATAACTTTAAATTAAATTTCCAAACAAAAAATCATACATTTAAACATAAACGTAGCAACCATTAAAGCAAAAATTATTCCAAAAAGCGTAGAATGTTGGCAACCCTGTAATTTTTCTTAAACTTCAAGATAATTTTTAATGCTGTTGTTTTCAGGCACAAACTATTTTTTATTTATTAAAAAAATTAAAATTAATGGTTAATTAATCGATATGAATTTATGGTTATACTTTTACAAATGTCAAGTTATATCTTAAATTCAATTTAATGACTTTAAAATGAAATATAAATCTCACAATATGGGCTGAATGATTTCACAAAGAAAAAAATTTTCTTTTATTAGTTCATAACTGAATTTAGTATATATTTAGACCATATTATGAAACAATAAATTATTTTTAATTGTATTTACTTTTTATTAATATAGACTCATTCCATCAGAAATGGACCAATGGCAGTTGACCTCATATCATTGATTTTTATTAATTTTTTTGTGAAAAGTACATGTTGAAAAAGGAGTAAAATAATTGTTTAAATATTTTTGAGACAAATCTTACAATTAAAAGACAATTAAATGATGTATTTCGGGTATATGAATAATTTTAAACGTCTGTCACTTTTTTTGTAGTTACACCCAATTTTCTTTATTTTAATTTTATTAGATAGAAAAAAAGCGAGAACTATGTAATTCAACTTTTACTTTTGATCGGATTTTTCACTCAGAATTAGGATGCTAAAGTGCTAAAATTCGAAGGCCTGATGTAAAATAAGCTAATTAATTGACTAACGTGATACTTCAAATTACGAAAATTGAAGGGAATTAAACTGTATAGTTTGATGTATATTCATATATAAGTTGAAAGAATCAACTTTAACTTTTAGGCAAAATCTTGATGGTTACTGATAACTAGGTTTTTAAAAAAATTTCAATGCAAATCTTTGAAATTTTTTTGAATGGAATTTGGATGTTAATTGGATTCTCGTTTTATTTTAAAGTATAATTTTGGGAATTTATTAAACTTTTCAATAAAAACTGAACAATTTCAAAGGGCTTCTAAAACTGAGAAAAAAAATTGTTTTAAAGATAAAATATTGTATATGAGTTTACAATTAAGGAACGTATTTCAAAATAACTTTTTTTAAATATTTTACTACTCACAACATATAGATAAAAAAAAAAAATGAATTACTGCAAGATTGTCCCTGATTGTTGCTAGTAATGAGTTTTTAAAATAGTTATGTTTCTTAAATTTTTGTCAAACCATTAAAGTTATCAACTAAAGATAAAAATGGAAGACATGAATAGCAATCTATAAATCAAAAGGAAGTGATCTAAACCTAAATAGAAGCTATAAAAGGCCCAAGGAACTTCTGAATTAGCTAACAGACAATCCTCATTATTAAAAGCATAGGCAAGAAATTATTTTTTTGAAAATTAAATTCAGTTTTTTAAAATATTTAAAAATAATTCAAAAGCAAACATATTCTACTAACAGTAAAGATTACCCGCGATCTAAATGATATGTTTGTGCTAGATTTACAATATGTATAATCCTGCAGTGGACTGATCGTTAAGACACAGTTCCCAGCAGATCACCGAAGTCAAGCATCACTGGCTGCTGTCAGTGTGCGGGTGGGTGACCTCACCCGTAGGATCAGTCTGCGTAGGGACCGAGGGTGTGCGGTATTGGTCCTCATTAAACTGTTCTACCGCAAAGCGCTCGACTTCGAGCGCAGGTCGTCCTTTCTGTAACGGACCAAAATTGTGATGGCATGTCTTCGGATAATCCTCAGGGATGTTCCGTCACCAAAAGCCCATTGTGAAGTTGCAGTGCGACGTAAATGAACTACAACAACAACTACAATATGTATAACTGGTTCCACCAAAAATCTGATTTCTGAGTTTTGAAGCAGTGGATATATGAAATAGAAACCAAAGAAAAGTATTCTAAAATTAATAAGAGGTGTTGTTAGAGATGGTATGAAAATCCTATAGCACTTCTGAATTAGCTAACAAACAGCCCTTATTATTAAAAATAATTGTTTTTAAAGGAGATATGATTGTCTGAGGATCCTAAGCCATCAATTGTCTAAACCAGCAGTTTCGGCTTTCGAGCCCTAAATGATCGATCTACTTTTTACGGAACTCTGACTTACTACTTCAGTTATTGATTAAAAAAAAAGCAAATTTCACATGCCGTCGCCACGCAGTATAGTTCAACAGGGATCTGAAATGGACTGTTCAGCAATGTAAAAACAATTGTCTTCACATCTTCAGTGAGTAAATAGCCAGCTATTGTCATACAACTTTTTAATCGGATTTTCTGCAATGGCGACAATTCCAAATCTCCCAATTCCAGATTGACCTATCCTGCAATTTGGCAAGAATATGGTTCTTGGCATGTTTTCTTCATAGGTTTTTTCCATATCTGTGCCTAGCAAAACGCAAACATGTCCTAACTGACGGAACAACAGCGTTCTTTCCACTCACCCTATTACTCCGCGGAACACCTTTTGGGAACCACTGAGCTAGAAGTTCTTTTTTCCTAATGTCTACCAGGAGAATGACCTTTCGTCATCTGATTCTGATGGGTAGATTTGTTGGCAACTCTTTCAGGGACACCATATTAGGTAAGCCATCGGTGCCCTCACAGTAAGGGCAGATAGTACAGAGAATGGAGGAACAACCATGCCCTGTCCGGGATTCGAACCCAGAGCCTTTCTGATGCAAGGCCAGTTCCCTGACTCCTGCACAAGCCGGTCGGATGAGCTAGAAGATAGTTTTATGCGATTCCTGGTGGAAGGGTAATAATAAAATGGGGCATGGCTTAAGAACCATGGATTTTCTTAAACTTATTTGGCACTAATTTAATTTTTTCGTCACGAAGGACAGGATAACTCGCCTTCCAGGAACATTTAGTTCTCGTTAGAGACGAGATAACTCGTCCTTTTCAAAAAGTTTTTCAATGTTATAGCAGCATTTCCAGCGACTTATTTACCGACATTTAGTATAGGTTATTATTTTCATTTTGTTATTTTTATGCCTGTAAACACAAAGTGAAAAATTGCGTTAATTGCAATTGATTACTAAACTCATGTTTGTGAAAATTGCAACACCATGAAGGACTTACGCGAGTGAGCTGAAATTTTCGGGAAATGCAAAGTAGAGCATGATATGCAAATGATTAGAATTTCAGACCCGTAGCGGATGCGTATGCTCAGCAGCGCCCTCTGAACGGCGGAAGGATCCGACTAAATAGAGGGCTGTAGCGAGGCGTGTATGGTTATCTGCTAGTGGTAAACGTTAGCTTAGTCGTTACTTATGCCTCTTCGATGAAAGAGAGCGAGATTTCAACCGTTTACGGAGTTTGAACGGGGGAGAATCATCGACCTTCGTGAAGCTGGATTGTCTTATCGTGTAGTAGCCGCTCGTGTGCAGCGTAACAGCAGAAAAGTAATGCGTGTTTGGAAGTAGTGGACGGACGAGTGTCGGACAACTCGAAAATCCGGGAGTGGACCCCGAAATGTGACGTCAGCTCGCAATGACAGACACCTGATCCGCATGGCGCTGAAAGACCGTACGGCTCTCTCTAGACAACTGACATCACAGTGGTCAATAGCTACAGGTGTTTCATTGTGTGCTTTATTAATTCGTAGACGTCTGCTTCAGCGTAGATTGCGTGCAGGGACTCCCTTATACAGGATCCCTCTCACGCTAAACCATCGCCGCCTGTGGCTACAATGGGCCAATCAGCATAGTGACTGGCGGGCTTATTGGCAGCATGTCGTGTTTTCTGACAAATTCCGCTTTAATTTGTGGTACTATGATGGCCGCATTCGTGTCAGACGTTATGCCGGTAAACGCCGCCTTCCGGAGTGCATTATCGAAAGCCACAGTGAACGAACACCCGGAGTTATGGTCTGGGGTGCCATAGCATATCATGGACGATCTCAATTGCTACGAATTGTGGGTAATTTGAACAGCAACCGGTACGTCAGGGAAGTTCTGAAGCCCCAAGTTGTTCCTTTCCTTCAAGCCTTGGCAGGCGCTGTATTTCAACAGGACAATGTCCGCCCTCATATTGCTAGGACTGTTCAATTCTTCCTTGCATCGCGGCAGGTACAGCTTCTTCTTTGGCCAGCGTATTCCCCGGATATGTCGCCGATTGAACATGTGTGGGATTTCGTTGGTCGGCGTCTCACTCATGATCCTCGTCTTGTTGCTTCTACAGACGAACTTTGGGTACGCATACAAACAACATACAACATACTCTTCCTCGGACAGATATTCAAAATTTGCTTGACTCCATGCCACGTCATGTAGCAGCACTTATTGCGGCGCTTGGTGGCTACCCAAAATACTGATTTTGATCTTTCGTTACTGTTTGTTTGCTTTGAAAGTTTAATCATTTATTAGTACCACTACCACTCAACTGTGTATTAAATTTCATTCAATTATGACGATTCCTTCATGGTGTTGCAATTTTCACAAACAGGAGTTTATTTTTTAAAGTTAAATTAACAAGTTTTAAAGAAATTTTCTTTTTGTTTCAATATTAGTGCAGAAGGTGAGACAAAGCAAAAAAGCAAAATTTCAAAATAATTCATGCAAAATTTCGAAATAATCAACATCAATAATCAATACCGAAATAATCAAATGTAGCAACTAATTTGGGAAAGATGGGGTAATTTGAAATCAAATTTATAAATTAAAGAGCATTAACTCAGGACTGCCAGTCAACTGCTAAGCTTTTTGCAATTGATTTTATAGAGTGGTAGACAACTAAAAACTAAAGCTTTCAGTATTTTTGGATATTTCAAATACCTCACCACAAAAGAGCTGGAACTGAACTGAAATGAATAAAATATATGGGGATCCCTTTACCCATTCATAGGGATCTTGATCTATGTGGTGGCTCTATGAGGTGGTGGGAATGCAAATAGATCAAAAGGAGTATTCTTGATTACAGATGAACGATAAATTATGATAATGTAGGTTATAACAAAATGTGGTTATAACGAAAGATCTGGAACAAAATGGCATTTCAAGTGAAGTTTTGAATCATTTTCATGTAGTGGGGAAAATAACTTTAAATCACTTTTATAAAGCAAAGAATTATACATAAAAACATTGATATAGCTACCACTAGACGAAATTTTCCCCAAAGGCGTAAAAAGTTGTCAGCCCTCTATCTCGGCATACAACGATAACAGTAGATGTAGGCCTAGTTCTGTATATTACGACTTTTATATATTATATATATATATATAAGCTGTAAGTACAGTTGAACCTCCGTTTCTCCAATTTCTAATAAAAGAGCACAAATGTTATAACTTTCTTTATCAGTAGAACTCGTAGACAGTGATGAATTTTGTGATTCCACAGGAAGTAGGGCTGAACAGGTAGAGGGTGTTTCTTGGAATTTCAATTACTATCCCTGCACTTCCTTAACTAGAAAGGAATACAATGATTCTGGCAGTAAGTAAGGGGTTAATGAGTAGTGACCATCAGGGGTTAGCTTTTCAACACAGATAAGAAAGCTATAGAAAACAGTTGCTATGCAAACTTGTAGATGCCATCGATGAAACAAGTTAGACGCTATCAAAATTACTGTTTTGCCTGGAGAAATGTGTCTCTAAAAACTATCCAATATGGTTTTAAAAAGCTGGTTTTAAGACTAGCTGTGAAGATGATGAAAAAGAGGGTGAAAGCATCAGTAAAGAAGAAGAAAATGTTAACGCTGAAAATGCAGTGCCAGATTTGCCAGAATGGAATGCAATGAAATCTGGATTTAATGTTAACATTAATTTTGAAGATTTTACATGTGGACATTAACTGCCTGCAACACGTGGAACATTGACAGATGTGGAAATCATAGATAATGTCAAAGGAATATCAGATGAAGAGGAAGAAGCTGAAGATCATATTAATGAATCGAAAGTGAATGCAAAAGAAGTAGAAAAAGCTGTAGAATTCTTATAAACTACTCTTGAATCCGAGGAAAATGTTGGCTATGAGGAATTTGCGATCTTTCTAACTTCAAAAGAATAATCGAAACAAATAAGGTAAATACGTCAAAAATCTTCGAAAAATTATTTTCAATGTTTAATGTATGTTAAAAAACTGTTATATAAATAGATGTATGTGTTATAATTAATTTAATGAAATGTCTATATTTTTATACTAAAAACAATTTAAGCGCTCTTAAAAGATTTTCTTAATTAAATTTTATTTTTTGAAAGTATCTGTATAACTCGAAACCTCTTTATCTCGAATTTTTCGCCTTCCCCGAGAGATTCGAGATAAGCAGGTTCGACTGTATATAGAACCCATAAAGTAAGTTAAAAATATAGAGGAAACAAGGAAAATATTAAAGATTAATGAAAAGAGAAGAAAAAACTTAATAAAATTAGCTCATTATAGAGAGTCATTATGTCATTAAGTCATTATGGAGAAATTTTCAGAGGAAGGCATTGGGCCACATTGGGCTGTCTGGCCAACTATGATGATGATGAAATTTTATGACACCATCATAAGTGGCATTTCCGCACCAAGGAAATGACACTGATTAAAATTAAAATCGTTCACGAAAAATCATGTACCTTCGATAATATTTTGAAGTCATTGGAGGTAACGGAACGACCAGCTTCCATTAGCTACCATTTTACTGTGAAACAGAGAGTGGTCTCTCCCGAG
>NC_092212.1:13334117-13357031 GCF_043381705.1 Parasteatoda tepidariorum
ATATATATATACGTTATAATTCAGTATATAAAAGTAGGTATACTTTATATACACGCGTGTGCTTGCTCAGTTTTTTTCATGATCGTCCACTCATGTAACGCTACATATTGTTCAAGAGTAATTACGGATGGAAACAGATTTAGGAGGCAACGCATTTTACTTTGGGACAAAATGACAAAAAAAGTTTAACTAGGCTAATTTTAAACTCATTTTAAAAACAGGGCCATTGTGTCTCGTTTTTATTACCAATAGTTTCGATACCATTAATTAATGAATAGTTATGTTATGAATATGTTATAACTAATGCCTTTATAAGCCAGGTTTTAAGGTAAATGTCACAAAGCGAATTTAGTTATGGATTATAACTTGCAAATGAATTACAGCTTGTAAGATGAATGTGTTACGGTTATTTGACGTCTAAAAAGTGCGCAGCAATGTTTAACTGTTTTGGATTTCCTGAATTAAACGTTCTTAATACATCTCATTAATCATTTCGTGATTTTATTTATAAAGTTAATAAAATAAAATTAATAAAATAAAATATTTTTTAAATATATGTCAAATAAAATATATATATAAAAAAAATACTTAATATATAAAAATAAAATATATAAAAAAAAGCATCAAAGCTTTTTTGAGACCCAATCCGATTTGTCAGTCTGTTTTTTTGCAATATTTTCTTCTAGTATACATTCAATCGATATTAAGACTAATAAAAAGACGCACAAAGGTGCTCAAAGAAACTAAGGAATGATACAACTGTACCATCAACAATTGTATATCTTAATAAGAAAAATCATAAAGAACAAAGCAAGGAACAAAAATGCGATTAGAGTGTCTTTTAGCTGCAACCGTACCCTGACCATTTGACTTGACGTCATAACTTATACTGTCTAACGGCAGACCATTATGGCAGCCAATCCAAACCATCAAAAGCTTTCATAGACCTTTTCTAGAATACAACTCATCATCCAGTTTCATCTTTCCAGCTGAGGACAGGAACTTTTCTTCGGGTGGTGGGCGTGGCCAATTTGATCATTTGGCCAAATACCATTTTCTAGAAGCGATTCATTCACTGATGTAGCTTTCTGCTGGAATAGCAGACTTCTGTGACAGGAGTTTTTCTGTTGAGCAGTCACGCATATAAAAGAAAATATTTTGCTTTGTGCCATTTTTTTTCTTCCTCTTTACGTTGAAGTAAACATCAAGTTTAGTCTCAGATTCACTTTTGATTATTATGTAGCATTTATAAGAGATCCGAATGATCTCTAAATGAAAATATTTTTGCGCATGTAGCATTATTTGCTGTGAATAAGCCAAGAAAATAGAGATTACTAATTATTTTAAAAATATCAATTGTGATTAATGAGAACTGCGAGAGCTAAGGGGAACATTTCCTCCCAATGAGGTGACTCGGGTTCGAATACCTGCAATGGTTGAAAGATACGAATTCTGGTCCTGGTTCATACCGATTATAGTGTGGACATAAAACATCTTCAGTGATAGATGGATAATGAGTTCGAATCCCCATGAAGCCATGCTACCGTGTCAGGTTTTCCTTTCCATGTTTCGCGAATGAGGGTTAGTTCCATCAAAAAGACTCCCATGATGGTAAATTTTTCCCATGACTTGATCCAGGAGTTCCCTTGTCTTCTGAATTGGGTTCAAAATTACAAGGTTACATAGTTGAACTTTGATAGTCGTAAACCCTAAATAGAGTTGGCTGTTCAACGACGGTTATAAAATTTTAAAAAATTAATTAATTAAGAAAATAAATTAAAAAAAACAAAATATTGCTTTTTGATTTCAGTTGAAATCTTTCGCTAAGACCTAAAAATTCCAATACCTTAAATAAATCATAATTATATGTGCATCAGCATATAAAAGTCATAGATTTAATGCAAAATGAATTGAAATATAATTTCGTTTTCTAATAATGCATTAACACGTTCTCGCCGGGAAAAGTGAAAATACTGGTACGGGAAAAGAAAAAATACTGGTAAAAGAACTATTTCAATATTAGATAATATTCGGGAGAAGTTAATCTATTCTCAACAATAACAATTCACCGTAAGGAAATTGATCACGGCGAAGAAGCAATTCAATATAAAAATTGCATCCGTTAAAAACAATTGGTAGTTATGGATTTTTATTATTCCCGGAAAAAAACTAAAAAATGAAATTTAATGTTCCCAGTTTTTACTCCGGTGCGCTGCCAAGATGAGACAATCTAGCGTGACCCACCGGTGGGTCACCCCGGCTTGAACGTGTTAAACCAACAAGAATTATAAAATTTAAAAAACAAAAATGGCAAAATAAAATGATTAAAACATTTGATTCCAGCTGAAATGTTTTTCTCAGATCTAAAATTTTTAATAAAACGAAAAGCACGTGATTAAAGAGACATATTCTTTTCATTTACTTATATCTATTCACATAATTGGTTTCCATAAATTTAAAACCTAGAATCGAAACAATCCCATAGTAGTAGGTCATCATACTAAATGGACTTTACATTTAAAAACACTTTGAGATTGCTCCAAGAACTTCCATTCAACCTTGTATGCGAACAAAATCACCTGTAAGATATTGCCACTTACACTTTCAAAAAAGCAGTTGGTCTATCTGTGGTCGGCTTGATTCTCTATTACTACCAAATGCATTATGCATCTTCTTCCCGCTTTTGTTTGAAGCCTCGCTTCTTTTGAAGGGAAAGCAAAATGGTCTTGGGTGGAGAGAACAACCTTTGAATTTAGAACCCTTTTTTTTTATTTCTTTCCTTATTTTACATTATATCTTCGTTCTTCCAAAACATCTTCTAAAACATTTTTCTCAGAAGAGGTTAGGGTTGATATGGGCTGTTAAATTCGATGTGGAGATATCACATCAAATCATATTAAATTTGATGTGGTATTCGTAGATCAGCATAGAGCGTTGTTCAAAAATGTTAGCAACATTAAACGGTGTATTTAATTTTGAAACATTTTTCAGAATTAATCGAAATGTTCTCGAGAAATAAAGATTTAAAAATGAGATTTTTTTTAAAAAAAATTTCGTACTTCAGAAGTTATTCGAAGGATTTTATTCAAATTTTAGATTTTGTTAATTGAAATATTAAGCTCAGGGATCGCAGTGTCATATTAAAAATTGAAGAGTGGTAACCAATTTACTTTTAACTAAGAATCAAAAGAATTAATTTAATTCAAAGCTAACAAAATTTTCAGGTTATTTAGTTTTGAAATGACACCATTGATAATTTTAGACTTGAAGATTGTGTCTTAAATTGTTGACATGCCGTGGTAGTTAAAATATTTCACTTAATTCAAAAATAAGCAATGAATTTCATAATTTTAGTAACAATATTTTAATTTTGATAAGACGCTGTGACTTTTAAGTAATTTCAAAATTTGCAAACTTAGCAATTCAATCTTTGTATCAGTTTTCAACAAAAGAATAAAATAATAATGAATACAATTTTTGGCACAGAAACGTTTTTGGATATTCGAGTTTCCTTATTAGGTGACGGAATAACCTGGGTAGTCGAGGTTGTGAGGTAGATTCCTACCAGCAGAAGTCTCCTCTTAAGCAAAATGGTGACTGCAACACGCTAAATCTGTCGGGTTCTCAAAGTCCTCCAAGTTCGGATCAGATATTGATCATGCTCGGATATTGATCATGCTCCGGTTCAAGCAGTGATAGCTCAGGGGATAGAGTGTTCGCCTTCCAATGAGATGAACCGGGTTCGAATCCCAGCTATGGCTGGTCGATACGAATCCGCATCCGGCTTGCACCAACCACCGTGCTTACCTTTAATATCCTCAGTCGTAAATGGATCATGGGTTAGAGTCCCTTTGCCGTCAGGCTAACCATGGGAGGTTTTCGTGATTTCCCCCTGACCATGTAAAGCAAATGCGAGTTAGTATCATCAAAAAGTCCTCTACGAAAGCAAATTTCCAGAGTCCCTTGATACAAGAGTTCCCTTGTCTTCTAGAATGGGTTTAAAATTACAAAGCTACGGTGTTGAACATTAGTAGTCGTAAACCCAAAAATTGGGCTTACGACTGGTGCGTTGCGCTGGGTGCGGAATTTCTATCAACCAGCCGTTGTCGGGATTTAAACCCGGGTCACCTCAATGGGATACGAGTGCTCTGCCCCTTGCTCCAACCACGGCTCTTAATATATTGCTACAAAACGTAAAAACATCAGTTTTTCAACCAGTTTTTTAGAAGCAGGGAATGCAATAAATAAGCAGTTTTTCTGAACGGGTACCCTTTTTATGTATGGCATTAACTGCTTTTGTACTATATGACATTTGGTACCCAAAATAATAATCTTAACCTAGCTAATTACCTGATACAGCACATATCTGACCTGATCAGAAAATTTGAAACATAACTAGTGGACATTACGGGTAAACCAGATTGAAAAAGTTGTGGACGGATCTGGTCAAAACCTCCTAGAAGTAGAAAGGCCTCAGGACGGGTCAATTTAGTCGTCCGATGTGACGAAGTTAACTGCGCAGTAGATGAAAAATAAGAAAGATGTCATTACGTTCGGGGTACTAAGCTGCGCAGTGGTTGAAAATACGAAATATGTCATTACGTTTGGATTACTAAAGGATATTTATGGTAACCCGTGCTGAGGCCTGTTCTTTTCTAGGAGGTGTTGATCTGGTCCTGCCTGCAGAACGAAAAACTGCATAATTTAGGACGCGTTTGACTACAGTTTATCTGGTGACGATATTTGTTTCGCGCAAGCGCAGTAGCTATTGGAACAATGATGGCGATTAACCAAAAGTGACCGTTTTCATTCCGTGTTAATGGATATAACAATGACAATTTGTAAACAAAAGGACAAGCATCTAATTTTTCATTTAACATTACCACATACTAGAGGTTCCCTAGCATTGATTTCTTTCTAAGTTAATTTCACAGTAAGAGAAATATCCAGAACGTGATAGAAGCCAACAGTTCCCAAATGGTGTTCCACAGAGCCCTAGGGCTTCAAGAAGGGATAAAAAGGGTTCCGAGAGTTGTTTTCATCTAGCAGTAATGATTTTTGAAATCTGTATTTATGTTTATATCGAATTAATTATGAATAGTTTTTTAATACTTTGTTTTTCTTTATAAAATTAAAGTAAACTGCCGATGAAGAAATTGAAAAAAAAATTAATTATTATTTTACTAACAATATTATCTTGAATAAATTATGAAAAGGGCCTTTTTTATGAAAAACTGCATTAGTATTTCAAATTGTAATATTGCTGCATTTCAAAGTAAAATAAAACGACAAAATTCCTTAACCCTTTGGGGACGGGTGATTCAGAAAAGCATTCGTACAAAATCAGAATCAAGTTGTAATTAAATAAAAAACGGTAACTTAAATGTAGTCGTTGCTAATTTGACAGACTTACTTCGCTTTTAATTTAATTATTGTTAGTTTAAACATATATATAATCAATGTTAATTCAAAGTATAACTAAATAGTTTTATTTTGAACAAAGGATTGGTGAATTAAATAAATCAAACAATTATTACTCCGCCCACAAATAAACTGCTAAAGAAATACTTTGATTACCAGTTTTATATTTTTAACCTGATTGATACGGTTTTATGCTGTCACGTATTTGTGACAGTCGGCCCGAAAGGGTTAATAAAGAAATAGATTTCCTTGGTAACCATTTTCAATGGTTACAGAAGTTCTCTTATCTTTTCTTTCAACGAAAAGTATAATTCGGCTAGGTCTGCAAATGAAACTATCGAATATAAGTTTGAGACGAACCTAGTTTGAGACGAATAAAACTATTAAAAAATTCCACGGATCTTAGTAAATATTTTCAAAATAAAATTTTGAATTCAATCCAGAAAACAAGGAAACTCCTGGATCAAGTATTAGGAGAAATTTGCTTCCGTGGAGGACTTTTTAATGAAAATAACTAGCATTTGCGTTACTTGGACGATACAGACGATTTTGTAAAATACGAAATCAGACATAAAACGTATTTTTCCTGGAAAGACATATCTTTTTTTCGACTAATTAAGATTTCTTACCCTCAGGTAGCCGCAGTCTGGGAAATATGATCCCAATAGTTAGGGCCCCTTAATGTTAATTTTACGTATTTCACCAACCATATCTCGAACACTTTTTTATTGAATTGAAAGACTTTTTTCATTAGAAAATTCGTTTATTCAAAGATGATTCCATGCAAAATATAACTTTTAGTATTTTTTTTTTATTATTTCATTTAATAATAAGTAGCGAAAGTAAGTAGTAGTATGATTGCATAATTTGTAAGGTATAAAATTTTCTTCATCGTTTCAAAAAATGCAATTATAAACGGAAAAATACGAAATTTGAGTGAAATATATATTATTTTTTTGAGTCAGAAATCCGAACCCTTCGTAAAAAAGACATTTTCATTCATAGAAAATAAGTTTTTGTGTCTGATTTCGAGACTTAAAAATCCTTTTGCACTAATTAATTAGCATATTTAAGACATTAGGATTGAGTCTTAGAATGAGAAGATCGGTTCATTATTACAAAAGTTATTCAGGGTGTTCCGTTTTTTATTTCAGGCCCTGTACTTATGATGACCATGATTTTCATGAATCATCTTGAATGAGATTTTGATTCAAATTTCTTTTTAACCCTTGAAATAGTTAATCAAATTTTTCGATAGCATTCAGGGTGCAAAATAAAAAAATGAAAATCTAAATAATTTTTGATCTAATGATTGGATTTTCACGTACAAAGATTCAATCTTAATTGCTCGAGGCACTAACCTTAGATTTGCAAAGCAATTTGTGCAGACGATATTGCAACTTATGAAATTATGAACAAAACGTTTTTTTTTCCTGAATAAAATTGCATATTTTTGTTTTGGATCATCAAAATGTGGGAGATAGTGATAATCTCTAAAATATATGCACAATAGTTTAAGCAAAAAGAGTGTGAAAGTTTTGACAATTTAATTCTAATTTCACTTTTTGTGCATTTCCTTATATCTCTAGAATTATTTCATACAATTTCATGATTTTTTCAAAGAATAGTAAAAATCATGTATCTAAAGATAATTTCATGATAAATAAAAACATTTTTTTTTAAAATTACCTACTATTTTTTGCAATTTATATGGATATAACAGTCAACAAATGTTTAATTAAATGGTAAGTTTAAAAATTTTTATATCATTTTTAACTAGGTGATTTAAAATGTCTTAGTTCAAAATTTCAACAAAATCGGTCTAAAAGTTCTTGAGATATGAAAATTCAAAAGTAAGAATCTTGATACTGTTCTATGAAAATAAATAAAAAGTGCAATTAACATCAAAGGGTGTAAACTTTCGATTTCACTCTCGCCTATACTTTTCGAACTATCTTTTCTACATTACGGCTAAACCCCGTAATTTTAACGTAATAATTCCATATTAGTCGAAAAAGAAATATGCTTATTCTAAAAAAGCATGCTTTGTATCTGATTTCCTTTCTCAAAATATCGTCCACACAAATTAATCTGCTTATTTTTGGGTTAATCTCTCATATCGTTAAGCATAAATCTTGGTGTCTAAAATTACGATCATTAAATCAAAAGTTATTAAAGGTTCTTATCTTTCTATTTTGGGTACTGTACAAAAACGTATTCGAATCATCTACTATTCAAACTTCCCGCTCTCAGTTCAGAATTCTCTAAGAGTTCTGCTCCCTAAACATAGCCATTCTTTACAAAAACAAAATATAAATCGAAAGAAAAAAAAAAGGAAGAAAGATAATGCTAGAGAACTTCAGTTGCTGTTAGGTCATCAAATCGCGCCAAGAAAATAGCCAACCGAAAAACCATTTTAGTAGCAGGCGTTATTTTACAGGCATATTTCTCTTTGGAAAAAGAGGAAAAATTGAGCAAAATGCATCTTCCATCTGAGATTGGAGGAATAGGGAGGAGATTGAATAGAATAAAATTTTCCCACCCCCTTCCAACCACTTCCCGTTTTATGAAACAACAAGTTTCCTGAAAGCGATTTGAAAGTTTGATGGAATTTTTTTGGTTATTTTAACCGAGTGCATCTTCCTGTGTCTAGTGCTACTTATAAAGTTGTTTTAAGTTTGAATGAGTTTTCACGTTGCCCTATTGTTGCAGAAAACGGTATTCAGAAGAAATGGGAAAACTTATTTGCCATGATGCTGTTTTGTATGTGAATAAGCTGATGGAAGGTTATTACGTATACGCAATGTTCAGGGAAATCTGAAAGGTGATTGGACCACGCAAATCGAAGCGTTTCCTTTCAAACATATTTTTAGAAGCTTTATGCTTTTTGAGAATAATAGTCATGATTAAAAATAGTATTTTAAAGTGATTATGAAATGTGAAGTATTCATTTGGTTTGTACATGTTACTGCATATAATCTATTTTTACTTAAATTAAATTTATCTGGTTTAATAGAATAAAAAGGGAAGAGAAAATTAAGTCTAGCTATTTCGCTAGTTGTGCCCAAAAACTAGTAACAGCGTTTTAATTTTTGTGTCCTTTTTTAATATAATAATTCAGCATACAACAAACTGTATCGAAAAGTAATTGTTTAGTGTTCAACTATTAGATTTCTTAAAACCTAAAAACTTGCGTAGTTCTCTAAATGGTGATTGTTTTATTTTATTGAAATTATTTACATGTAGTGAAGATGAAATCACTTTTATGTATAATTCTAATTTATTGAAGTACTAACTAATTTTCTTTGTTATCAAGAGAAAAATACTTTCCGAAACTACAGATATTTCGTAGTTTTTACTATATAATCATAGTGGTGCAATTGAACAGTGTTAGCAATTAACCCATTTCCAGAGTCATAAATAAACCATTTTATGTTGTGTTGTGAAAAGTGTCTTAATCAGTGCTTTTGTTGAAAGAAATACTTGGGGGAACTCACCTTTTTATAGGCAGGGTATACGTCACAGTGTTGTCATGTTATTGTTAGGCCAAAAAACGACCCGTTTAAATTACTTGACAAGCTTTAATTCTAAAAAGAAGGCATTTATTTTTATAAAAGGGGATTTGCTAATTTGCATTATTTTTATCTGATGCATTCATCAAAAAAGCTCTTGATAAAATAATTCCATTAAATGAGGGAGTACTCAATTCTTCATCAACACTTGAAAAGTACAGGAAGGTAAAAAATGTATATATCCATGTACGCAAAAAGGGATACAGATTTGTTTTGTTAGAGTTAACAGCAAGAGAAAAGTTCACATTTGTAATAACTTATATTACTTATTTTAAAATGCCTTTATTGAAATAAAAAGTAAGTAAACTTCATGAGCCCCTCTTTTTTATTGCTTGAGTACAATTATTTTCTCTTAGACTGGCTACTTTATTACCAGATTATAAAGTATGTAGGACAGAGTTATACAGAAATATAATCTCATTTAATATTCGCAATTTTACAAACCATATGAATTTCATTAAAAGCAACTTCATAAACGAATTTGTTCTCTTTAAATATTTACTTTAATTGCTTAGCTTTTCAGCTACGTCGGAAATTTTAAAATCCTATATACATTTCCGAAATTACATTTTCTTACATGACAATTCTCACTGCTTGTGTAAACAAATGAGTTGAAAATAGCAAAAATCAGATTTGAAAGTTCACTTGTCTTTTTGAATCTGATTGGTGCAATTTGCTCGGTCAATGCAAAAAAAAATTTCTAGAATCGAACAGAAATTTTCGCTTTACTTCATAAAAAAATAATAAATAAATAAAGAGAGAATGAAAAATAAGAAAAAAAACGGGTTTGAAATTTTTATCAAATATTTAAAAAATTGTTTACTATAGCAAACCAAATATTTGGGGGAATGGAGCTGCTGCTTTTTTTTCTTCTTTTTTTCTTTTTTGAGAAATAAAATTAGCACTTCCTTAACTTAAATATTCATCGTCTTCTTCTTATGTAGAGCAATAATTTGATTTTTGTATAATAGCTAATAAAAAAAATCGTCATAATCAAGGATATTTTAACCCTTTGCACTCCAATGTTGCCTGTAAGGCGCCATCAACAATCACCATTCTAAAATTAAAAAAATTTATACCTTAATAATTAATTACCACATAATTTTAAGAATTTTTAAAAGTATATGAAAATATTGTATTATGTATTTAAAATGACTTAGTGCTTATATTAGTTCAAACAGTATTTTAAATCACTAGGAGTGCAAAGAATTAATTTTCTGAAAACAAGTTATAATAAAACGATTTACTCTTAAGTACTTGCTCTTTTTCTCTTGATATATCCAAACTTTCAGCTCTTTTCCCGAAATGGGAGAGAATGGTAGGTAAAGGAAATAAGTCTTTATCAAAGGTCGTAGGCTTTTATTAAAAATTTAAAAAAAAAACTGTAACCAATTTATCTTAAACTATCGAACATTTTTATTAAAATATTAAAGCTCACAATATACTTCACTTTTCAATTTTACATTAATTTAAAATTTACGCCACAATTATCATTAGACTTTTTAATATTACTTACATTGTTAAAAAAGCGCTGTAATTAAAATATCTCGTTTAATTCAAATAAATAAAATAAATAAAACATGTCATACCTTCCTTTTCACTAAATTTAATTGGAGGCTCCTATCTCCGATTTATTCCAAGTATAATATTTAGAGCGACCACTTTAGGTCGAATTAAACTTTCAATTAACTAAACATACAAAAAAAATATAATTTTTTTCTGAATTGGCGTTTTCTGAAAGAAAAAATAGCTCATCTTAAATTTAAACCATAAACATAACTCACCATTTTTCATACAAAAAATTCGTATGAACATTTTAAAATATACAAGACAATTTTTTACTTGATAAATGTACCTAAGAGCTACAAGCTTCGAAGTTATGAAACGTATTTTTAGATATATCTTTTTTTTCTTCTTCCATTCAATGGTTTTGAAGCTAAAAAAACATTCCTCTTTTCCAAAAAAAAACCATGAGAGATATACCTTTGAAATTTATTTTGCCTCATTTCAAATTTCCTCTATCTTTCATCTACTGAAGACGAGTAGATGATGTAGACTTACCCTTAAACAGCGGCTGTAAGATATTTTGGAAGACAAATGAAGTTTTCTTTTTGAACTCCTGGAATGGCAACAGAAGCAAGATGTTACTGACGCTTATAGAGTTTGCCAAAATGCTTTTGTATCTTTTTGAATTGCAACGTCAGTGATGGTTAGGAAGGCATCATTCAGCAACAAGAAAGGTCGCCTTTGAATAGGCAACAGCTGTTCGCTTTCATAAATATATTTGGCATGTTTTTCAAAAGCTGCTCAACTATGTTAGGTTTTTAGGAGTATGTATATTTTTTTTTCTTCTTTCATTAAACAAATATAATGGTGACAAGTAACTTTTCTGTTGCTTTTTTTTGTGGAAATTATGATTTAATTTTTAACATTACTAAGGGTTCCATCCTTAGCAATGTTAAAAGTTCGCTTTCGATCTCCAGTCTCTGAAAATACGGTCGGAGTTCTTTTCACAGAAATGCAAACTTTCCAAGCTTTATTCATTTTTTTTATAACAGTCTTTGAACAGCCGACCCATTTTTGGACTTACGTCTACTAATGTTCTACTCCGTAGCCTTGCAATTTTGAATCCAGTCCAGAAGACAAGGATCGATTAAGTATTGGGAGAAATTTGCCTTCGTGGAGAATTTTTTGATGGAACTAACTCTTGCTTTACATGGTGAGGAAAACCATGAAAACCTCCCACGGTTAGACTGACTGCGTGGGTCTCTAATTCATGATCTGTCAACCGCGGAGGATATTTTATGTCAGCACTGTGGTCGGTGCGAGACGGGTGCGGAATTCGTATCAATCAAATATGTATGGCGAAACTATTTCCTGAATTGCGGAACCTCATCGGAGTGCATTGTGGGACATTGTTAACTGGAATGAGAAAACTAGAACGAAGACTACGCTTGTCGAAAAAGTGACGATAAAGCGGGCCGCTCTGTATGGTGTCAAAGGAGTTGGCCTGATGTTAGAAAGGTCCGAGGTTAGAATTCCGCTTCGGGTATGGTGTAATAATTTATCTCACTACTCTATCTGACTTTTTCGTGTTATAAAAGCGACATTGATCCACCTGTATGATGCTCATGATGAAGTGATTATTCAAAAAGTTAAATAAGTTATAAGTTAATAAGTTTAAGTTAAACACGTTAGACACCGCGAGTTTTTTTTTTTTTTAGGGAAAAAACTAGATAGGCCAAATATTTCTGAATTGACAATAGTTATTTTGTCACTTTGACGAAATTTTCGGTCGGAGCATATGCCAGGAAACAGTTTCTTTAAAAACGAAGAGTGTTTCGTGAATTTTGAGTATTAATTTTTAACATTGTTTTTAGTAAATTTGATTAAACCAGCTCAGCGCAGAATTTATTTATAGGAATCCCCCACAGTGTGCTGAATAAAAATTTAGCCGTGACGTATATGCACGTCATACGAAAGGCAAATTATCCTACTCTAAATTTCCCCAAAACTTTACAGCTAAGACATTTTTTAACAGCGAAAGCAAGTGTTCAGAACTTTCTATTTTATTTTATTTTTTTACCCATGATAAGATAAATAGTAATGAAAATAGTTTTTAGTTAAAAAATAGTTATGGCTCCGTTTTCTCCAAGCAAAAAGCAACCATACATTAAATGGCATTGCAACTAGGTTTTTCTTCTCTTCCGTCTTACTTTCGACAGGTACTTCGGAAGTGAGAATTCCTGAATTGAATGCTTCGGATATTTGTAAGCAACTCATAAATGTTTAGCCCGTGTGTGATTTTTCATTAGAGAAATACATATTTCTTCTTTATAAGATAGTTAAATTATACGAGAAACACTTAAAAGGAAGATATTTTTACTTCAGTATCCGTATTCCGTATAATTTTTTTAAACAATCATCTCACAGTGCAACGGTAGAAAAATACTAAAACATAGATTGTCATTCTTTCGTTCCTTCTTGAGTTTGTATCATTTTTTATGTTGCCATCGCGTGAGGTAAGGAGATTGCAAATTTGCGGTGTGGAGAGAAAAACGAAAATTGTCTGCGGGTCAACGAAATACATTATACATTTCAAGAAGAATATAGCATTTGTGATTCAGCCACTACTTTCAGGTCGCGATATTACACCGAACAAAGCAAGAAATATAGTAAAAGACACGGCATTCAATATTTTGGCAGTGTAAATTTAGCACAATTTTATCACTCAAAAGTATATTCTTCTTTTTTTTCTTCATGTCATTTACGAATAAGACTTGCACATGAAAAACCAAAATTCTGTTACTGATTTTTCCACAAACATTCTTTTGGGGGATCATTTTTTAAACCATGAAATATGTCTTGAAAAATTTCACGAACTTTTTCAACGCATAAACTAAGAGGATTTAGAACAGAAATTTGATTTCTTACCTAGGAGTTCCGGAAAGCATAGCCTAAATTTATTTTCTAATATGCAATTATGCTTGCAGCAGAAGTCGAGTGTAATTGCCCCTTTTTGTCATTTCCCCTTTGACGAGAGTCACTGCTTAAATACTTTTCTGATTTTGGCAACAAGCCATTTTTAAAGAAAATATATCTGAATCATAACTTCATCCATCAAAATCTCTAGATCTTTAAAGTAAAATAAAATATGTTAAACATTAACATAAATTTATTGCCAGGACCGTGGATGCCTTACGTATCAACAAAGTTACGCCTCATTTACGAATAATTGCTGTCAGAATTTTCACCAAAAGAGTGCACGCGTTTAGAAATCGAATTCTTATGTCTGATAAAACTTTTATCAAAATTCAATTTATGTTAAAAATGTAAGCTGTAGTTCACAGTCAAAAGAAAAGCAAGTTATTTTGCAAGAACTTCAAATGTTGGAGGGTCAAAAAGTTCTCCCGTTACTCGATGTGCTTCTCCATGTAAAATACTATGCTATATGAATCATTATAAATTCACAATTTTTAAATAAAAATAAACTTATATATTTAAAAGCAAACAGCATAGATTTAAAAGCGAAATGTTTACGAAGTCATTTTGGTTATTTACATAGAACTCAAATAAATATTTCAAAATCAAATTTTAGGTTGAATTTTTTCAAACAAAATCGTTCCATCATCTAAGCCTACTTTTCATTCGAAATATTCACACTCAGGTAATATCGTTTTGAATAATGCGCTGAAAAGAATTTAAAAACGTTACAAATGCTTCTAAATAAACATACTCACGCACCACTTTTCTATTTCTGACAAGCAAGAAAATACGGAAGAGATAAAAATGATTAAATAGAAGAACAAAAGGTATGATCCTCACAACTCGCGTGATTCGCTGCTTTGCCATTTGACAAATGGCGCTGCCATTCACTGGTTCAATAATTATTATACGCTTCAAGTTCGAATATAAAGAAGCGCAGAAGAGTTGGGTTTATCTCGCTTACTTTGCAAAACAAAAGTGACGAAAGTGGTAATCAATGACAGTTTGCTCCGCCTGGTTGCCATGAGTTGGAAAACAATATCCACTAAATTGTCGTCTGCCTGTTTGGAACTTCACGCGTTTTGCGCGAGAAAAATAATCGGGTGTCGATAAATTCTACAGTTCCGTTTGTCATTTTGTTGTGTCTGCTTCGAGAAAAGAGCGCGAAAATTTGAATAATGGATTTGAAGAAAATATTTTTCAGAAGTGGAAAGTATTTTGCTAAAGGTTGCCCTTTTGGTACGCTTTACGCTCACTAAGAACATTAATATTGGTTTCCTTAAGATGTGTATGCTAAGCGCGTATTTATCAGCATTTTTCGAAATCGTTTTCTGTTTTATTTTCTGAAGAATACTTTAAATTGAAGTTTTCTGGTGCCTTTCAACTTGAATCTATTGTTCTTTCGAGTACATTTTCTGTTTTCTCTTAAGCTCTAAGAGATGTAAAATAGCAGTTTGTAAATTCTAGAATGGCCATAAAATGAGTGTTGAAAACTAAATAGAAAAAAAAGAATGTAAAAAAATACAGATTCTGTTTTGTGATCGATAAAATAAACGCAGTTTTTTATTTCATGCTAAATAGTTATTACATCGTTCCCTAAGTTGATCGTGAACACTTAACCCTCGTACAGGTTGCATTATTATTTAATAGAAATGGCGAATGAAGTTCAAATGACGAAAACTTTGCAGACGATATAAGTAGAACACAGGCTGTTTGCACGCACTCTATTATGACCGTCGTTGGACAGCCGCTCCAATCTCAGGTTTACGACCACTGATACTCAACACCGTTGCCTTGTAATTTTGAACCCAATTCAGAAGACAAGGGAACTCCTGGATCAAGTATTGGGAGAAATTTGCCTTCGTGGTGCTCCTTTTGATGGAGCTGACCCGCATTTGCATTACATGGAGAGAAAAACCACGATTTGCCTGACAGCAAGTGGACTCTAACCCATGATCGTATCTACCATTCATCGCTGGGATTCGAACCTGTTCACCTCACTGGAGGGCATACGCTCTATTCCCTGCTCCGCCATGGCTTAGTTACATTAGATAAAAAAAAAATTCAATTTCTAATATTACAAAAATTATACAACGCATGCTTGTTTGTACTACCACGTAGTAATATAAAATTTCTGCCTACCAACCTTTTATTATTCTCCGAATATTTTTATTTGAATATTGAGAGTGTTAGTATATTTAATGATTTTATTAATTAAATTTAGAATGATTTTTTCACCACTATGTACCATACCAGCCGACTTTTAAGCTCTGTAAAGAATCTTTTACCTAGTGGTAGTAAAAAGGAGTTGGATTTAACACTGTAAGCAGATTTTTACATTTAGTCCACTCTTAGAAACACCTGACGATAGGAAGTACATGGCTGCCAAACTATAATTTTGGCAAAAGATTTTATGGAGTGGTACACGATAAAATTTAAAAAAAAAAAAAAACATTCAATATTTTGGTTAACATTTTGAAATCTTTACCACGATTGGATAAGTGCAAAGCAGTTTTTTAATTTTATTTAAACTTTTGAATCATTCACTCGCAGTGGTGTGGAAAACTATCTTAAACAAAATTCATTAAACAAAGGATCACACATTAAAATATAAAATTTGCTACCACTAAAAGACAATTCCCAACAAAGCGTAGAAACTTGGCAACCCTCGTAGTGGATCTTTAATAAGTATGTTTGAATTAAACGTAACGATAGTCAAAATCATTTTAAATCGCACCTATTAAACAAAAATCAAACATGAATGTAAAAATGTGGTTGTCAGATTACTTGCAAAAATGAACGCTTATCGTCAAATTCGGAATATTTGGCAAGTACAATATACAAACATCTTACACACATATATAAAACTATTAACTGAAGAGATAAGTTTTTAAATGATGGCAGAATTAAACAAAATAATTTTAACTTAAATTGTCTGAACTTAATTGGGCTGCCACTTTAAATATCCAGCTAAACTAGAATTTCCAGGTTGGCAGTCACATAGTAAGCATTTTTAATTTTAAAGTTGAAACTAATGGAATGACGTTTATAACTCTTTTATTACAATAGTGTTACTATTTTTAAATTTTTTTGAAGACTATACGTACCCTGTCTACTTAAGCTATGTATTTGCTATGTATTCAAGCTATGTAAACAAGCTTTTTGTTCTAAATAAGAGGCAAATGTATCTATATACTCTTTTTAATTGCTATTTTTGTATTAAATATACGTATTCGCTGAAAACGACATTTATTGTCAATTCTTAGTCTACTGATGTGTACTTGCGTTGTAACGGACTTTCACTGTAATTGTTAAAGGTAGCAAATATTAAATTTTATAGCAAGTTATATTATCATAGTATTATCTTTAGTAAATTATTTATATATTATTAAAATAATAATCAATTATCTTTAGAAAATGTCAAAATGATAGGAACTTTGGTTGTTTATAGCAATTACACATATTTAACACGCTCCTAGTCCTAGTGTTCTGATTTCATTGGGCACCTGGGCCGCGAAGCGGCCCCTATCCCATTCATCTGGAATTTTATAACAGTTTTGGTTGAGCAATGAGGTGAGCAGGCAATGGAGTTGCTTTTATGAATGTTTCAAGCTCTTTGCTTGAATAACTAAAAAAGAATCAAAAATAAATTGAGCAACTTGCTCTAAACTGTGTTTGTTTGATTTTGGAGTTGTTCAGAATTGTATCAGCATGAGTAAACGTTATTTTCAGAAAAGTTGATGAAATTATTTGTTTTGATAGTTATGATATGAGGCGTCGGAGTATTTAACACGTTCACGCCGATAAAAGTGAAAATACGGGTACGCGAAAAGAGAAATTACTGGTAGAAGAACTATTTCAATATTAGATAATATTTGGGAGGAGTTAATCTATTCTCAACAATAACAATTCACTGTAAGGAAATTTATCACGGCGAAGAAGCAATTCAGTATAAAAATTGCAACCGTTAAAAACAATTGGTAGTTATGGATTTTTATTATTCCCGGAAAAAAAACTAAAAAAATGAAATTTATTGTTACTAGTTTTTACTCTGGTGCGATTCCAAGATGAGACAATCTAGCATGACCCACCGGTGGGTCACCCCGGCGTGAACGTGTTAAATATACGTATTTGCTAAAAACGACATTTATTGTCAATTCTTAGTCTACTGATGAGTACTTGAGTTGTACAGGACTTTCACTGTAATTGTTAAAGGTAGCAAATGTTAAATTTTATAGCAAGTTACATTATCATAATATTATCCTTAGAAAATTATTTGGTACAATATTAAAATAATAATCATTTATCTTTAGAAAATGTCAAAATAAGAGGAATTTTGGTCGTTTTTAGCAATTACACATATTTAATACAAAAATCGCAAAAATAATTTGGATTTTTCGTCGAATGTGACGTCTTGACAGTCGGGGAAAAAAATAGCATCATAAATCCTGAAAAGAGTGGGAGAAAAAAAGTGAAAAGAAAATTCTCTTCTTAACATGATTCTTTTTCGCCTCTTATAAATAAATATAATGCTTCGATCAAAGAAAAGGGGAAAAAATGTGAAAAAAGGGAGAAAAAAAAATCCTTTCTCTTATTATTGGCTTTTGGCTGCCAGCCGTCCACAATCTATGTATAGCCGGTATTGATAAAGGGATTTTAACCCTTGCGTGATATAATTTGAAGGAAGGCTGAAACAACATCATTACCATTGGGGGAAGGGTTTAAGAGGGACGAGAAAACAACATCATTACCCCCCAGCGGATGTTATTAAGTCTTCCACCCTTAAGCAAGACTTGGTGTGTTTAAGACTTGGATATATATTGGATATATATCCATGATTGAGTGTATAGGTTGTAAAGCTATGCCCTGGTGCACGCAATTTCTGAGTTATTTCAATTGAAGGACGGTGTTGAGGATATGCAATAGAAAGGAATTTAATGATTTTTGGAGGGGGTTGATAAATTGGGCCTCAGGGTATCTTCTTGATTAAGACATTCTTCTTTTTTTATTAAACTTATTTACTTTTTTTTTCTGGAAGAGTGATGAAGTTAACATGCGTGTTTCAAATTCGGTAGAGGAATTCTCGAAGAACCTTTATTTTATTTTATTTTTATTCAGACAGACTGGACTCTTTTTTTTTTTTTTTCAGATACACGGATTTATAAATAAATAAATTCCTGTTAACAATTGCAAATTCAATTGTTATATTGCTAAAACAGCGAAAAATCTTTATCCGAAAGTGTAAAAAAATCGGTAACTATGCTGTAAATTTCTTAGCATGCAAGTGTAATCACATATATTTTTTTTTTTACCCATTGGCAAAATGGGCGTTGTTTCGGGCTTGATGGCGTGTGCGCCGTATTTGGACGGCATCATACTTTTGAACTGTGTTCAAGAGTAATAGTAAATAGTGCGCATGCGCCGTCATTGCATGCGTTGCTATGGTGACCGCTGCTGTTTGATAATGTATTTAGAATTCTTTTTTTCACTTTCAATTTTGTTAGCAGACGTTAATTTTGGAATTTCTTGGAGTTGATTGTTTACACCATTAAATTTTTTCTTTTTATTTGCCGAGAGACTATTTTTAATGTTTCTATGCAATGTTAATTTAAATTGTTTTTATATTCTTTTTGTGATTTACTTAGTTATAATTACTATCTTGGTAGTGATTTTATGTGATATAAATATGAATACTGAAGAAGGATTTTGTGATGTCTTAAGAAACGGAATTGGAAAGCAAAGAGCAAAGATAAGAGAACAAATCAATTGATACAGTTATTGCTACCAATGATTAAAAAGATTTTTCTTCTTCTTTGTTTATGAATGTCTATTAAGGAAGAAAAAGAAACATTTTGGCCAACTGGTAACCAGTGATTTAAATAATACAATCATTTTTCAATCATTTAAATAATACAATCTTCTTTTCGTAATTATCTTTGGCTGCTTACAGGCTTCTAAAATAAAGATAATGATAGAGATAAAGAAATCCTTCTACAACAATGAATGTATATTCATTATTTATTTAACTAATAGAGAAAACAAGTAAACTAATAGAGTAAAGAAGTAAACTCATAGAGAAAATAAGTAAACCAACCAAGTACAAGAAACAACAAACAAGTACAAGAAACAAATAAACTAATAGAAAAAAAATTGCTGAAACTTCTTTTCAAAAAGCGTCTGTACTTGTTTCTATAAAAATTAAAAGATAAATTGATATAATGAAGAAAAGAACATAAAGTAACGAATTTTTTCTGTAGCTTAATTACAGATATAACTGCGTACGTCTTTTTTATTTTTTTAAATTTTTTTTTTTAGAATATAAAATTCAGATGATTTCAAATAGGCAAATTTTCTTCATGTGTGTACATTAAGCTGAATTTTTACTATAATAATCTCCATTTGAATGCGTTAAGTCGTAGATTTATTTTTTAATTGAGAAGATAGTGTGTTACAGGTTTACCAAGCAATGTTATTGAAGTGTTTCCTCTCCATGTAACGTAAATGCAGTTTTATTTTATCAAAAAGATCTCCACAGAGGCTCGTTTGTCCCAATATTTTTCATTTTGTGTTATTATCTGTGTTCAATTAATAATCAATAGGTTTTTACAATAATAATCTCCGTCTGAATGAATTGAAGTAGCAGATTGACTTTTATTTGCGAAGATAGTGTGTTGCAGATTCACTACGTAATGTTTCCGGAGCGTTTTCTCTCCATCTAACGCAAATGCTGTTTAGTTTAAATCGAAAAAGTCCTCCATAGAGGCTAGTTTGACCTAAATTTTTGTTTAAATTTAGTTTTATAGCAAGCGTTGATCAGACGACCCAATTCTAAGCTTACGACTACTAATGCTCAACTCCGTAGCCTTCCGATTTTGAATTCAACTCAAAAGGCAAGGAAACTCCTAAATCAAGCATTGGGAGAAATTAACCTTCGTGGAGGATCTTTGGATGGAACTAACCAGTATTTGTGTTACATTGAGAGGAAACCCACGGAAAACCACCCTGGTTAACCTGGCGGGGAAAAAATTCTGAACCATGGTTCATCTAAAACAGGGCCTCCTATAACTGAAAGCCTCCACACGGTTTTTCATAGGTAGCCCGATTCATAGGCACTGTGAAGGATATTCACTTACTGAACGAGTCATTTAATACAGAATATGGTTACAATAAGAAAGTGGGAGTAAATATATCACTAAAAATTTATTTTATTTATGAATATTACTGGTTTGCCTTATTCACTTGTCAACCACTACAGATTCAATTCTCAAACATATAAGATAAATTTCTCTCAATTACTTTAATAAAGTGTTTTGGGTTCATGCGCACAGCAGGTTCACTTTTTAAACAGTCTGCGCGGACTACTTATAAAAGACCGTGTAGAGGCTTGTTGATGTAGGAGGTAATGGCTGTGGTCGGTGCAAGCTCAGTGCAGAATTCCTATCGACCAGGAATTTCTGCGATTCGAACCTGGATCACATCAATGAGAGACGAAGCCACCACGGTTCTTTGTGCCAATGTTGATCCCTTGTCATCTGGGTTGGGTTAAAAACTACAAGGCTACAAAATTTATTGTCGCAAACCCAAAAATCGATAGCTCTTCAACGCTAGATATAAAATAAATAATTTACTGAAAGAGTTAAAAATAGACAAGTAAATAAAGGAAAAGGGTGAAGTTTTATTTGAAGTAAATATAGGAAAGTGTTATGGTTCGATTAAAAATTTAATATACTTTTAGTGAAAGTGACTAATTAATATATTTTTAGTGAAAATGAATAAATATGTCGAAATATCATTTTAATAAGACAGTGAGAAAAGTGAGTTAAATAACATAGCCCTTAAAAAGCTGTTAAATTTCTTCAAAAATAACGTTTCTGGAACACGCGCCAAAACAATAAAACCTCGTACATTCTCACATCATATCTCAACGACAACATTTTAACAAGTTTGTAACAAATCCCATGTTTTTTTTCTCCCTTTACCCTACGCCTCAAGCCACGTCGTATGTTTGTCGAAAATTCAAAACAAAGCCTCAGAAAACATCACCACCTCCTTCACCTCGTTCGACATTCCACCAAACGATAATTGAAAGAGGTAAATGCATAGAAAACGCTCATAAACGGATTATTAATGTTTCAAACTTAGAAAGCGACGACGCGTTTGCTCTTAAGTTTATGCAAATCATAAAAGGGAGACGGTTACAGCGAAAAGAATGCATACTCACGTCCGTCTGTCCCCAGCCAAACGATTCAGACACCCTATAATCATCCCCCATACCCTGACTCACCCTCTCCCTACGAGAGACAAAGTGTTTTGGTTTGTGAACTTATAAAAGGGCAACTTTTCCACATTTTTGATAATGAAGTGTGGGAGCGTGGTGGGCTGTAATGGTGTGGGGATGGTCGATTCTCGCGATGATGGAAAGTGGCGTATGTTTCTTTCCGGTTGTATAGTTCACACCATTGAACACATTCTTATCTATATCACTTTTTTAAAATTTTATAAGCTATATTTAGATTGTCTAATTTCGTTCGGAAATTACTCAAATGTTAAAGTACGTTCTCAAAAGTTAATGTATTACTAAATGTTACAAAAAAAAATTACTCAAATGTTAAAGTTAATTTCTGCATACCTCTCAACATTTGAGGTTTGTGCATAACATTTTTTAAGTGGCGGTGAATTAGAGCAAAATATTAAAGACAAATTGAATCTAAAATTCATAAATGGGAAGTAGTTTTAAGAATAAGTGGTAATCAACAGAACCACTAAGAGATATTTTTGTTTGAAATTAGTAGCCACCATCATTAAAATCTTTTAATCAAACTTTTGAACATGATCTTAAAACTTAAACTGTATAAAATATCTGGGCACCTGAGGCCGTCCGCGGCCCTTTTCCCACTCACCTTCAGCTTGATCTCTGTGGTGCATCGATGAGGTTGTGGAATACAAATGAAGTAATTTGAACATGACCTTCTAATTGCCTAACATATTACATGTCTAAACTAATTATACATAATGGTGAACAAAATTATTTTAATTCTAATTTATTTAAATATTAATACATACCTACCAACTTTTATTCTCGCAGGTGGTAGTAATTTAACCTCCATATCACAATTACAGACAGAAATATTTTTATCTTATGTCAAAATTATTTTAAATTAAGTTTAAGGATCAGATAATGAAATAGAGGAACATAAATTTTGCTAAAAATGAAATCCGCCGGAAAATCCGGAGGACTTGGCAGCCATGTCAATGTCTACCACATCATAATAAACATATGAGAAAAATCTATTCAAAGATATGAGAATTAACAATTTTTCTTGCATTCTTTTTCAGTTTAAGATTAAAAGTGAATGCAATGAATATTTTCTCCTTAATCTCTATTTAATTTGCTAAGGTGAAAGTTACAATAGAATAATTAAATATATATATATAT
>NC_092212.1:13357043-13371546 GCF_043381705.1 Parasteatoda tepidariorum
ATATATAAAAATAAGAAACATCAGCTTAAGTTTGGCATATCTAATTTGACAGATTTTTTTTTTAAATTTTAAATCTAACGCATCCAACACTTGAGACTTTGGATATGAATGAAAACTCAGTATTTGGTGCAAAGCGCCACTAACTGATTCATCTTATTCTTTTGGTCATAAACTGTAAATCCAGCACTTGAGCGTTAAAAGTGTAACTATACAATTTTTAATTCGAACAAAGTATTGGTGAATTAAATAAAGCAAACTATTATTCCGCAAGTAAAGTGCTATAAAAAATAGTTTGGCTACAAATTTTATCTTTTTTTACTCTGATTATCGACATCTTGAGAATGCGTATATGAAGCGCCCGTCTCGAAGAGGCTAAGATATAATGTAATGTCTTATATGTTTTTATTTTTCAAGTCTTTTTTTTTTTTGGAAATAAAATGTTTAGCGCAACATTCATAATTTAAGCGCTTTATAAATACCGAGCCAAACTATGTACAGAGATGCCAACTTGCTCCCGACAGCAAATATATATTTTAAACTGATAGTTTATCAATTGTGATTCTTGGTTTAATAAAATCAATTTAGTAAATTTTTATTCACTACTATTTCTAAATAATTCGTAGGCTTATATATTTCACCACTTTATAGTACTTTGTCATGTGCCATTTAAAAAGCAAGCAAAAATAGTCAAATATTTGCAAAGTTCAGTTTGTAGTTATTTAGTGTTTTTTTTAAAAAATATTTTGGCGTGTCCGGAGCAGTTGGCATCTCCGCAACATCCATAATTTAAATCCAGAACATTATAAATATCGATCCAAACGATGTATATTTCTTAGTTAGAAACAAACGGTTCCCATACTCAAATGCAGACCTACCAACTACTTTGCTTTTTGCGATATATTTAATAAAGTGGTAGACTATTAATAACTAAGACTTTCCGATGATTTTGCCAACATTTTAAAAGTTTCATCCTCGAAAGCACAACAATAAGGTGACGTTGATTATGAACTTTTAAATCATTTATGTGTAGTGGTGGGGAAAAAAATAAAAAAGGATAATTTAAATAAATAAAAAATAATACATTCAAGCGCAAACATAGCTACCGCTGGAACAAATTTTTACAAAAAGCGTAGAAAGTTGGCAGCCCTGCAAATGCTACATGAAACTGAACATAACAAATCACGAAGAATCTTGAAAAATGATTTGTCAGAGAGTTGAAATGAAAACAAAATGGCGAGTGAAAACAAGGCAGTGATATGGTTTTCCAACACAATTCTTTTTTACATGTCAGCCGTTGCGAAAAATGAATACCTTTATATTTTCGAGTATCTATATCTGAATATAACACCGAACGAAAAATGATGTTTTGAAATGCTTACATCTTTGTTGAAAACTAAACAAAGAAAAATGTATTCATGCGTGTTACGATTCTTCTCAGCTCCTCCCCATTTAATTTTTGCCACTTTTGACAGCATCGGTTCAAATCAAGGCGACACGCAATACCACGTATGATGAGCGATTGGTTGCGATTTTGATAAAGAAATTCAAAATATCAATCATTTGAGCGTAAGTAAGAGATATCAGATTTGGATTTAAAAAAATAATAAAGTAAGACCTTGTTTATTTGTCGTAGCAAGACAATCGATATATCAGTGATAATACGTGTTCCTAAAAATGTGGCACACGCATCATCGATGACATGATAAAGAATAAAAATTAACCATATATTAAAAGAAATTAAAATAGGCAACATTTTCCATTAATTTTATTTCAGTTTATTATTAAAGATAAATATGAGGAATATTTTCGTTGATTAGTTCATTGATAGTTTAATACATGAGGGCAGTTATGAAATACTAGTTCACTTAAGAATTCATGTAATGAGTTTAGAATAGTTGCGAACTATTTATACTATACAGGGTGTTTATAAAGTCCCGGATCCATTTTGATGTTTAATAACTCATAAAATAATAAAGATAGATTAAAATTAATAGCGTAAATGGTTAGATAGACTCAAACAGTTTCATGACCCTTGACCCAGACGTCACTGCACAAGTGATTTTGACGTTGAGCGTGTCAGACAGACATTTTTAGACACTCCTAGAAGACCTGTGAGATCAGCAGCAAGAGAATTGAATATGCCAATTTCGACGGTGTACAAAGTTATTAAGAAATAATTAAGACTGCATGCATACGGAGTTCAAATTGCTCAAGGTTTGGAGCCGGACAATAAGCCTAGGAGGATGGCGTTTGCTACAGATATGGTAGGAAGGATAGAAGATGCTGCTGATTTTCTGAAGCGCATAATGTTCTCCGACGAAGCATCCTTTCATGTTTCTGGCATTGTTAATCGCCATAATGTGCGCATATAGGGATCTGAAAATCCCCATGATTACCTTGAGACACAAAGGGATTCCCCAAAGGTTAATGTGTGTTGTGGACTAATGCACGACCGAGTCATTGGGCCTTTCTTTTTTACAGAAAAGACGGTCTCATCAGTCGTATACTTAGATATGTTGGAAAACTTCGTATTTCCACAACTAGATGAGCTTCAGCCACATGTCTTTTCGCAACAAGATGGTGCACCACCTCTTTGGGGTATCATCGTTCGTAGTTCTTTGAATGACCATTTTCCAGGAAGATGGATTGGGCGAGGAGGTCCAATTCCTTGGCCACCCAGATCACCTGATAGAACGCCGCTGGAATTTTTCCTTGGGGATTTATAAAGGACAATGTTTACAGGAGGATGGTGTCGAACAGTGATGACCTAAAAGTCAGAATTACAACCACAATAGCCTCTGTGGATTGCGACATGCTTGCCCCTACCTGGCGTGAAATTGACAATCGACTTGATATTCTCCCTGTGAAGAAGCGGGCACACGTGAAAGTTCATTGACAAGGGTCATGAAACTTTTTGAGTCTATCTAACCATTTATGTTATTAATTTTATGTATCTTTATTATTTTATGAGCCATTAAGCATCAAAATGGGTCCGGGTTTTCATAAACACACTCTATTATACTTTTATTTTTAAAGTAGTGCTTTCTATTTATTTGTTGGATTTAAAATTCAGTTTAAAAATTTATTTCAAAATGTTATTTGACCCTCCGCCTCAAATAAATTGATTAAACACGTATATAAGAGTATGATAATCATACGATGGAGCGTTTTAGCAATTGCAGGAAGGCCACAATCGACTAAAAGAAATATTTACTAAGAGAGATCAAAATTAGCAACTTTTTCTAGTGTATGTTTTTTAATTTACTATTGAAAGGGAGTATTATGCTTGCTTTATTTAAGTAAACAGGGCACATGGGCCGCGAAGTGGCCCCTATCCCATTCATCATTAAATTACAAACAGTAATTATAACCCTTCCATTATAATTTTTCCCAGTGGTATTAAAACTTCCATTTTAAGCAAACAAATACATTGCATTTGAAAAAACTTTAGTTGACAACCATGATAGTAACGCATATTAATATATGTGCTTCATTTTTGTAAGAATAGTGGTGATCAAAATCATTTGAAAATTAAGTTTATAAAAGAAAAAATAGTATATATTTACCACCACTTTAAATATGAAAATAAAATCTTGCGGAAAATCCGGAAGAGTTGGCAGGTATGAGTGAGGTACGAGTAATATGAGCCTTTTTGATTTAGATATGAATAATTTACACTGCTTTTCATAGTGGTAGTTACGATTAAATAACTAAATAAAATTAATAAAAGAATTGAGTTTTTTCTACTTCTTACATTTTTAGTCGCCTTTGGCATCTTTGATTTAACAACCTGGTTGTTAAAATTTTATCTCACAGCGATTGCACCGGAGATGGAAGCAAATTCGTATGGATTAATGCCTTCTCAAAAATTTCAAACTGCAATTGAAGTAACTAAGTAAATCCCTCTGCAATAATTTACAATGTATATCATGATGACAGTAACGATTGAATAATTAAATAAATTAAAAATCGAGTTTTTCGCCACTTCTTACATTTTTAGTTAACTGTGGGATCTCTGCATTTTACCGCAATTCAATTTTAAATTTACTAGCACTAGAAAAAAGTTGAAAAGATCATAAATTTATTTATCTTTTTTAGCGCATTTTAATCATTGAATGTCTTTTTTTTTTAAAGAAATTTCACAAATAAACTGTAAAATTCAAGGTTCCTATTTTTTTTTTTTATTTTTAACTTACGCTATCATCAACATTAAATACTCAATTTCAAATTTCTACTGATCATCAATGTAAATATCACAGATTAAGTTTGTATATCATGTTTTCATATCTAATCATGGATATTTTCAATTTTCTTTGCAATTCATGTAAACCTTCGATCTATTTGTACTTTCTAATCATGGCAATATTATTATGTAACCATACTGTCACATAACTCAAAATGTGTGTATACACTGTATTATTTTCATGATGGATGGGTTAGAGGCCACTGTGTGGCCTAGGCACCCAATTTATTATAAATAAAGGAAAAGGTTACTATTTTTTTTTAAATATATGTGCTATTTGCGGGACTGTTAACTTAACTGAAGCCAATGCTGAGATCTAATGGAATTTAATTATTAATAAAGTTTTTTTTGTGGTAGCAAAATTTATATTTTAATGTGCGATTCTTGCTTTCTTAAATTTCATGAGAAGTAGTTTTACAACGCTCTAATAGTATAACTAGGTACGAATAATTTAGAAATTCTTATATAAGAACAATTTATACTAAATACGTCATATTTAAAAGCCGTCGGCCTTAAAAAAAATGCAGCCAAATTCTACCGAAATTAGCTATTAAGCCTAGCTGCCGTTTTTCATACTTTCTGGTAAACAATGATAAAACATTACAATAAATTTACAATTGTGAGAAGGAATCACGTAAGATTTTCAAGGAATATTACGAGGATTTTTACTCTAGGACTTTATATTCTGTTTTGAATTCATTCATGAAATTATCTTTATTTTAAAAGAAAATGTCTGCACCTTTTTTTAAATGGCTTTTAAAGTTACCTAAGTAAGAGATTTTTTCTCAAAATTAGTAAAGTATACTAAAAATAAACAGAAAAATGTTTATAACTTTTCGCAAAAGTAATAAGTAATAATTAAATTTAGAAATTTATCTGTAATTGGACAATTTGGTTGTTAAAATCTCGTTTGAGCATGTGAGAAATCTAATGAAAGAAAGAAAAAAGCAAACGAAGGCTGCATTTTTCCATTCAATTAATCAATTCATTAAATTATATCAATGAATCTTCATTCGATTAAATTTTATTGAGTAAATTTATTTTACTTAAATTTATTAATTTTTTTCTTAAAATAGTAGAAACGCAGAAAGAAATTATTTTTTTAAAAAAAATTATTGTTTATAGTTTCTTGCAAAGTAAATAATAATGATTAAACTGCTACATTTAACTCTGATTGAATAATTTGGTTGTCAAAATTTTGTTTTAACAAATGTAAAATTTGAACTTACTATATTGAACACACTTACTTAAATTTTAATAACTTAATTGCACATAAGAGCTTTTACTTTCCTTTAAAATAGAAACAGAAAAAAATTAAAAAAGCATTTATTATATTTGGCTTTTAACAAAGTAAATATCAATGCGGATAAATTTGATGAATTTATTTTGAAAATTTTTGAAAATTTATTGTATTTCTGATTCGATAACCTAGTTTTTAAAATCTCGTTTTAATCACTTGAAAAATCTAAAGAAAGGCAGAGCAAACGCAAGAAAGAGCACAACTGATAATTCCAATAGCATTTTAATTTATAAATTAATTTTACTTAAGTTTACAAAATGTTTCTAAAAGCATATCAAACAAAGAAAATAATGAGAAAAATATTTTTACTGTGTTTAGTTTTTTCCTAAAAATAAAAAAATAAAGTTTCATTTATTAAATTTATTTTGAAGCGAAATTCATTATACCTGTAATTTAACAACTTACTTGCCTACATCTCGTATTAAGCATATTTGAAAAATCTAAAGAAACAGAGAGTAAACACCAATAAAAGCAACAACTGATATCATTCAATAAATTTTAATTTATAAATTAATTTCTCTTTTGTAATTTTTTTCCCGGAAAGCAACCTAGCAAACACAGAAAATGATGGGGAATTTGTTTATAGTTTTTTTCCGAAAAATAAATAAAGATTCACTTATTAAATTTATTTTGAACTGAATTTGTTATATCTTTGATTTAACAACCTGGTTGTTAAAATCTAGTTTTAAACATTTGAAAAATCTAAAGAAATAGAGAGTAAGTGCAAACAAAAGCACCATCACCGATATTATTCAATTATTAATTTTATTCGAATTTATAAAGTTCTCCAAAAAACAGGATATTGAATATGTAAAATACTGAGAAATCGCTTTTTGCTTATAGTTTTTTTTTTCAGAAGTAATAAATAAATGAAGACTCATTTATTAAATTTACTTTGAAAATAAATTTGTTATATCTTTGAATTAGCAACCTGGCTGTTAAAATATCGTTTTAAACAATTGAGAAATCCAAAGAAAGAACAAAAGCAACACCATTATTATTCAATTCAATTTTTATTTATAAATTAACTTAATTTTAGTCAGCAAATTTCTTAAAGCAGTGTAGCAAAATTAGAAATTTATAGTTTTTTTCTCTAAATAAATAAATTATGATTCATTTATTAAGTTTATTTTCTAGCAAAATTTATTGTATCTTTGATTTAACAACCTGGTTGTTAAAATTTTATCTCACAACGATTACGCCGGCGATGGAAACAAATTTATATGGATTAATGCCTTCTCAGACATTTCAAACTGCAATTGAAGTAACTAAGGTAAAGCCCTCTGCAATAATTCTCTTTTCCAACTTCTAAGCCGGAATGGTCCTTTACATATAGTGTGAACTCCCTTCATATATCCTTGGCGCGATAACAATTGCATTTTGGTGGGCATTGTAATGCAATTCATTCAAATCTTTCACGGAATAGGAATTAATGCTTAGACTGTTTGTAAGCCGCTTCTCGCATGCATAATAAATTGCATTTTGAAGTAGATGAAAGTTGGAACCACGCAGATTTAAGGTGTGATTGGTTGGAGGAATTAATGCTTCGCTCGCTTAACAACTTTTCGGCTTCGTGTTTTGAGCTTCATCGCCTTTGCGAACAATCTCTTGAGTTTGACCATTGCATTTAAAAATATGCTCATTATGTTAAATAGAATATCCATTCATTTTTAATCATAATAATCTAAAAATATTTGACCTTGCGTTAATGGTTTTGAATTTAATGAAGTTATTACAATTAAGATATTTTAAAACAAGAAGTAATTAGAGTAAATATGCAGAATCTTATTTTTAATTAGAAAATTGATGTTTAAAATATTACCGCCAATAATTATTATGTGTATTTCTTCAATTAAGATTCAAAATAATCACGATAATTATTCGTGCTCTGAGCTCGCACATCATCTCTTGAGTTTGACCATTGCATTTAAAAATATGCACATTATGTTAAATAGAATATCCATTCATTTTTAATCATAATAATCTAAAAATATTTGACCTTGCGTCAATGGTTTTGAATTTAATGAAGTTATTACAATTAAGATATTTTAAAACAAGAAGTAATCAGAGTAAATATGCAGAATCTTACTTTATGCATCTCTTAACCCTTTTTAAGGGTAAGGGGCTTTTTAACCCCTTGGGGACGGGTGATTCAGAAAAGCATTCGTACAAAATCAGAATCAAGTTGCAATTAAATAAAAAACGGTAACTTAAATGTAGTCGTTACTAATTTGACAGACTTACTTTGCTTTTATTTTAATTATTGTTAGTTTAATCATATGTATAATCAATGTTAATTCAAAGTATAACTAAATAGTTTTATTTTGAACAAAGTAATGGTGAATTAAATAAATCAAAAAATTATAACTCCGCCCACAAATAAACTGCTAAAGAAATACTTTGATTACCAGTTTTATCTTCTTACCCTGATTGATACGGTTTTTTGCTGTCACGTATTTGTGACAGTCGGCGCGAAAGGGTTAAGGGACCCTTAAGACTTTAAACCGTGTGGGGTCAATATTTAACCCTTTTGAAGGCCGTGGTAAGTATACTTACCACCACGTTTTACCACTTTTAATTTAGGTTTCCATTTTTCAATAACTTCAGCTTTCTTGAAGTGAGTTTGAATAAAATTGGTAACGATTTGTCACTTTTAAAAAGCGTATAAAAGTTATAAAATACATAATTCCTTTCGAAGTTTGTAGCATTTATGGTATTTATTTTATAAATAAAGAAAAATTAAAATCAGTGAGTTCCTAATAGGTCATGTTAAGTATAATAGAAATAAAGGGCCCGTTAAAGGGTTAAGTTTGACCATTGCAATTAAAAATACACACAACATGTTACATTTATTGTTCATCAGTTTTTCATTTCAAACCTAAAATAGTTGACGATGCTTATAGGGTTTTGAATTTAAAGAGGTTATTGACATTTAAATATGATATTTTGAAATAAGAAGTAATTAACTAAACGAATAAATGAGCAAATTTCTGTTTTAAAATAGAAAAATAATATTTAAAATATTATTAGAACTTACCATTAATTGAAATATCAAATTATTTAAGAACTATGCATTAATTTTATATTGAAATGAATATATTTCTTCATTTAGGATTCAGAATATTTAATAATATTATTTATGTTGCGACGGCCGGTGGCTGAGCGGTAGCGCTTCGCGCTGTCGTACCACAGGTTCAGAGATGCCAACTTGCTCCGGACAGCAAATATATATTTTAAAGTGGTAGTTTATCAATTGTGATTCTAGGTTTAATAAATTCAATTTAGTTGACTTTTATCCACCACTATTTCAAAATAATTTGTAGACTTATATAATTTAACACTTTTTAAGATTTAAATCACGCAAAATCTTTCAAAAAGCCAGCAAATATAGTCAAATATTTTCAAAATTGACTTTGTAACTATTTACCAGTTTTTTAATTTTTTTGGCGTGTCCGGAGCAGTTGGCATCTCTGCAGGTTTCTGGTTTGATCCTCGGGGAGAAAGGTTGACTCAGCCTTTCATCCCTTCAGTGGGTCGATAAATGAGTACCAAGCATGCTTGGGAACTAAACACTGGGGGTTCCGCGTTCGGCTTACCACCTGACCGGAACATCTGCTCTCACACCCTAGAGCCCAAGATTAAGAAAACTGAGATGGGCACAGTAGGCCTTGGCCCTCTACGGGCTGTCGTGCCACTGAGTTTAGTTTTTATTTATGTCGCAGCTTTCTCGTCTTTTTGAACAACATCTCTTAAGCTTGACCGTTCTAATTAAAAATATTTACAATTTGCTATATTTAATTTTCCTCTATTAGTTTTTCAGTCTAATCTAAAAATAGTTTACTTTTCTTATACGGTTTTGAATTTAATGACGATATTATTTAATTTAGATATTTTGAATTAAGAAATAATTAGCTGAAGCAATGAAGATATAGAATCTACTTTTAAATAGAGAATTAGTATTTAAAATGTTATTATGATTAATAAATAATTCTAATAATATATTATTTAATAATTACTTCGACAGTGCATTAATTCTTTATAGAAATCGACGTATTTCTTCAATAGAGATTCAGAATACTAACTAATACATACTTGCCAACTCTCCCGGATTTTGCGGGAGATTTTATTTTTATATTTAAAGTGGTAGTAAATATATACTATTTTTTCTTTTATAAATTTAATTTTTAAATGATTTTGATTACCACTATTCTTACAAAAATGAAGCTTATATGTTAATATGCGTTACTGTCATGGTTGTCAACTTAATTTTTTTTCAAATACAACGTATTTGGTTGCTTAAAATTAAAGTTTTAATTCCATTTTAATACCACTGGGAAAAATGATAATGGAAGGGATTAAAAGTTGGCAGGTCTGCTAATATTTTAGTAAGGGTTAGAGTTTTTAGCTTTCTAGCCTTTACGAAGGGTTTTTGGCTTTCTCTTTAGTCTTCAACTATTTTATTCCATAAAAGAAAATACTCAGCCCGCCGCATACATTATCCGTAAAAAAGATTTATAAGCCTAAATTGAGCACACAAGTATGTAAATCTAATAAACCAATAAATACATCCAGCTCTTTCATGGTGAGACAGTTAAAATGATGGCAAAATTACCGAAAATTCTGTAAGCTTTGGTGTTTAAATGTCTACCACGTTATGAAATATTCTACAAAAAGCGTAGTAGTTGGCAGACTTGCCTCGAGGGGAGGTTTTGGAGGAGTTGTCTGAATTATCTATACTTTTGAAAATTTTTATTTTTTTATTTTTTACCACTTGATAATGTCTTTTGAGGAAAACAAAGCAATCCTGTCAGATCCCTTATTTCGAAAATCTGTAGCGCAACTGAATCAGGTATGCCTTTCCGATGAAGGTACTATAAAGTGATTGAAATTTAACACGTTGAGCACCGCGTCAGCCATTGGTGGCTGACACTGGACTTCCATTTAGACCGCGTCAACCACCGGTGGTTGACTCTGAAATTACATTTAAGCCGCGTCAACCACCGGTGGCTGACAATGAAATTACAATCAGGCTGCGTCTGCCACCACTTGCTGACACTGACCTTCCACATAGGCTGCGAAAAACAGCTGGCTGACAGCGTATAACATGATATAGAACTATAAAATTTACACTCTTTTATGGAAATGCAGAAAATATATGCAAAATTTACTTAATTTTTGTGATTCTTGGTTTAATAAATTCAATTTATTAGATTTTTATCCACCACTATTTCTAAACAATTCGTAGTCTTATGTCATTCACCACTTTTGTCATATATGCAGAGATGCCAACTTGCTCCGGACAGCAAATATATTTCTTAAGGTGGTAGTTTATCAATTGTGATTCTTGGTTTAATAAATTCAATTTAGTAGATTTTTATCCACCACTATTTCTAAATAATTCGTAGGCTTATATAATTCACCACTTTATTGTACTTACGTCATGCTACGCCTTCTTAAAAGCAAGCAAAAATAGTCAAATATTTGCAAAATTTACTTGGTAGTTATTTACCGTTTTTTTTAATTATTTTGGCGTGTCCGGAGCAGTTGGCATCTCTGATATATGTCATGTTAAACCTTTTTCTTTTTTTTGTCACATATATCTTGTCATGCTAAACCTTTTGAAACTCGCAAAGTCTGTCTAATATTGCAGTTTTAGTTTGTAGTTAATTACAGTTTACCTATACGGGCAATCCATGTAAAATTAGGGCGGCGTTCAACGCGTTAATAATTAAAATTTGCTCAAACTTGGTTAATATCTTAAGAATTTTGAAAGTCTCCTCACGAATTAAAAGGTCCAAAGTGGCTTTGCATATAAGCTTTGAATTATTTATAAAGTGATAGGTGTAATAGTTTTAAATCAAATTTACAGAACTAAAAATCACTCTTTGAAACAAAAGTTTTGTTACCACTAGAAACACTTTACCCACAAAGCGTAGCGAGTTGACATTCCTGCTAATTATTCCAACTAAATAAAATCAAAAATTAACTTTATGAAAGAAGTGGTTGATTGGTATTGGAAAACTAACTTTCCTGAAGATGTTATTTTAAAAAACTAAAGTTATTTCAAATAGAATACTATAACTTAAAAATTTATCTATGTGCTTAACTATACTTAAAAATTTCTTTTTAATTTTGGGTTCATACAATTTAGTAGAATTAACAATTTTAAACAAAATTAAATCTTTTGTATTCCACTGACACCTATGCAGTGACATCAAAAGTCAAAAACTTTATAAGTAAAGTATCTAAATATTTCGTTGACAGATTATTCTATTATTATCAATTGAAATGTATCAATATTGCATCTAAGTTTAATTTACTGCCCCAAAATGTCACTTAAGAAAAAACTATGCATATAATGAAAAACCAAAAAACTTTATGACTTTCAAAATAAATTACTGAGAAAAATGTGTGGAGTCTCATATTTTATTCGAAAAAAAGATATACATAGAGATTTTAAATTAAAGAACCTTACTGAAACTTTGATGACACTTAAAACACAACTTTATAAAAAACCACTAAAGTGCTCAACTGTAAACTACTATAATATTTTTAAAACCGAAATGCTAAATGAAGATTCCAAAATCAAACCCCTAACACACTTTTACACAAGCGGCGATGCTATTTTATCAGATAAATTCAATTAATTAGTCTCTATTTTTAATCGTTTATTGATACGTATAATTTAAATTATAACACTTCAAGAGATTGGAGCTGCAGTCTTTTCTCTAACTGTTAATAACTCTGATTTCTTATTTTTGCTGCAATTCAGCCAATGACGTTGCAATTGTAGCAAATAGTGAAAAATTAATTTTACTTCTTTCTGTATCATGATTAGTTTACGCAAAATTACTTCACGTTGTCACAATATCAAGATAAAAAGGTAAACGTCTTGAGCAATAATATGACTATGTCTATGAGCTTAAATCAATCAGCCCTTATTGTAATTTAAATAGTATTTTAGAGTTCTCAAAGTGCAAAATGTAAAGATTTAATTAGTACCATAAAAGCTTTATGTATGTCTTGTACATTGTAATATACTCTATGCATTGAGTACCATGGTAATAGCAAAATCACAATTACGAATACGCTCTAACTACTAAATTTATAACAAAAACGAAACTACTTATATGTATAAATTGAATAAGAGCAAGATCTGAATAATAAGAAATGCATTTCCTTTCAACAAAAATAAGTACCTTGTAAACTTAGATCTTAACCGTTTATTTGTCGAACTCGTGTTTTGCAATATAGGGTAAAGTGCATTAATTAAAAAAAAGTGGTTGTATGTTTGCATGTAAATTAAAAACAATGTTAAGTACCATGTAAACCTATATCTTAACCATTTATCTGTCGAACTCATGTTTTGCAGTATTAAGCTTTAATTTAAAAAAGTGGTTGTTGGTTTGCATGTAAATAAAAAACAATGTTAAGTACCCTGTAAACTTAGATCTTCATCATTCATCTACCGAACTCATATTTAGCAGTATTGAGCTTTAATTAAAAAAAAGTTGTTGCAGGTTTGCACGTAAATTTACAACAAAAATATGTGCCCTGTAAACTTAGATCTTAACCATTTATCTGCACAACTAATGTTTTGCAGTATGGGGTTAAATGCTTTAATAAAAAAAGAGACTGCAGGTTTGCATATAAACTAACAGAAAATCTTCAGTCAGCTACCAATTTGCTTATAAGACATAAGGGTTGGACAAAAATATGGAAACACTTCAGAAGTCACGGTGGCTATCTTAGCCTGGGGTTATTGAGGCGCCCACTTCAATATACTTGCCAACTCTTCCGGATTTTCCCAAAGATTTTATTTTCATATTTAAAGTGGTAGCCATATTCAGGTTATTCCAAATAACTTCTTGAATTATAATGATAATTATAAATGAATTTGGCCACCACTACATATAAATAATTATAACAAATATGTAAAAGCATAATAATCTTTGCACAAGCGAATTCCTACGGGATCAAAATATAAATATATTTTCGAGTCAGATTGTTTTTCGTTTATTGTTTTACAACCACTCTGAAAATCCATTCTCAGAAAGAGTAAAAGTTGGCAGGTATGCTTCAAAATCTTCCATTTGCCAGCAAAACTTTGTTTCGGAAAATTTTACATTGCAAAATGTAAAATTTCAGGTTGATTTGACCTAATTCGAATGATCATGCTTGAAGCTCTAAGAATGATTTGTCATTTTTCTTGATCCGTTTCGGAATCTCTCAAAAATGATTTAAAATATTTTTTGATGAGTTCCAGACTACAAAACATGATAATAGAAGCGTAAATAGGGGGATCCTCTTATGGGGCTTTCTCACTGCAGCACTGAAGAGCGTTTGATTCGTTAGTTAAATTGGACTGTCCCGAAAATGAATGTGCGCAATGTATCTACGCTTCTATTTTCGTATTTTGCAATGTGGCAAACGTATTACGAAAATATTTTAAATCATTTTTGAAAAATTCCGGAACGTGTAAGTTCATTTGAATTCGCTACTCGCTTACATTTTGTATTTTATTCTGTATTTTTCTTGCATTTTATTTTATATTTTTTGCTTAATATATTTTGTTTCGTAGATTTTTCTTAATATGTTCTATTTTCGCTTCAATTTTTTTGGGTGCTCCTCACACTATTGTATTGATATATTTTGCTTTGGCTACATTAATACAATATTAGAAAGCACTCCTTTTGACGAATATAATCGCGTGAGCTGATGACGAGGTTATATCATTTCTTTATTTTGTTTTCAAACTTATTAATAATTTTTCAATTAAATTTTTTAAAAATATTTAATTTTAATAATTTTTTTTTCCTTTTTTATTAATCTTCATTATAATATTTTCTATGTTTTCTCCATATTTTTAACTTATTTTATAAGTTGTATATATTTGAAGCTTATACGCAGTAAATAAAACTTGTTATTTTTCTTAGTTATATATATATTGAATAAGAGCA
>NC_092212.1:13371765-13429507 GCF_043381705.1 Parasteatoda tepidariorum
ATCGTATATATATATACTTGTTAAAATCGTCCTCGCAAAAAGTTTGCATGTCTGTTGCATGTACGTTATACGGGGAGACCAATTAAGAGTTAAAAACTACATAAATTTTTTTATATCAGAGTCAAAAAATAATCGAGATATTTTTTGATCCAACCACCTTTGAAAAGGTCAAAGGGTTTAGGGGGTCAAAAGATGAACTTAAATTTGAATTAAATGTAGGAGTATTGATGGAATAAAATAAGAAATAATAATACAAAAGGGAAATAAAAATATTGGGATAACGTTTTAATACCAAAAGGTACATTTGAGAGACGAACCAATTGGTTGCTGACAGTGTATAAATAATAAAATACAATTAACACTGAACACTGTACATTTATTTAAAAATTGACTTTCTTATTCAATACATTTAATTTTCAGAATTCAACAGAAGCTGGCTTAACAGTTCTTAGAGCGTATCAACGCCTGATTGTGATCATCTCCAACTGATGCATCGGAGAAGGTTGAGGATTCACATTTATGCAGAAACTTTTTTTTTGAAAGGAATAATTACAGCATTTGTAAGGAGAAAATCTGAAAAATAAAATGAAACTACATCAGATGCAGTATTTTAAATGTTTATATTGCAACTAAACTAAAGGAATTATTAATCAAAACAAATAACATCAATTGGTCGCATCAATCTATATTCCATTGCAAGTTAAGGAAAGACCATTGCTGCATATGATTTAAGTAATCATCCGTGACTGTATATAGTTCAGTTTTATTTCATAATCAAATTATAAAAAATATGCTTTTAAAACAATATAAAAGCTTTTCAAAGTTAAACACGTTAGTCATAAATTTAATTCGTGATGCCTTTTACGATATATATCATGGAATTATTAAAAAAAAAAAAGGTTATAGTTTCGTAGTCTTATTGGAATTCTAGACGTGACGACAAATTTCGATAACAAAGAAGAAAATTCGTTCTTGAAAAGGAAACATTTATATGACGTTGAAAGAGCATTGTATTTGATTGGACCATTAAAAATAGCGCGTCTAATGCTGACATGCTCTTTACAAATCAAATGCGAGATTAGGAATTTTCACTTTTTTTTTTTGCTATAGAAGAAAATCGCAGGATAGAAACAATATTTATTATTCTTTCATCAGTTTCCTTAAATGTGAACAAAAAACGCATATTTGTTACAATTTGATATCATCTTTATTAATTCTTATTACTTGTTGATTGATTACTGTTGTTAACCGGTTAACGCCCAATGTCATATATTTAGGACAGTTCCTTTTTTCAAAGACATTCATTGTGGTGGGAAACTTTTTTTAGGATTTTCATTTATCTGTGTGAATTAAAAGATTCACAGATACCACAATGATTTAGTTATTTCTTATTAGATCTAGAATTATAAGAAGCAAGTACTTTTATATCTATCATAGACTTTTTGAATGCCCTAAAAGTAGAAAAAACAATTAATTTCGATAATATATTATACCACTTTTACCATAAAACCACTTTTTATATCATTTCAATACATTAATTCGGGACAAAACGGGTTAATAAGAAAGCAATTAAAAAGAAGACTGTGCAACAACGTTTAAAGACTTACAATGTTGAAATACTTCCGGGCTGGGAGCTTGGCATCCATTTGGCGTGCACTGAGATGCCAACAAATGGGGGTTTTTTAACTTGCGACAGAGTATAGGTATATTTAATGTAACCACGTAAACTATGCGTTTTTTAGGTATTGTTTTCGGTGTATTTTTTGTGGCTGAGTTAAAAAAGACCAATTTCGGGATAATCAAACTGTTATCTAGTGTAGAAGTTATAATCGTTTAATGTACAATTTTGTTCTTGTACCTATTTAATTATCTGAAATTTCTATATGAATTAAATAATATTAGTTCCCTATATAGTTTTTTTCCTTTTTTTACGTTGAATCAAATGTGACTATAAAACGAATAGTTTATATGTTGAAAGCGATTTTATCTATAAAAAGTGCTACTTTTGACCTGTACAGTGAAGAAAAAACGGACTTCACTGAATAACTTTTGATCTAATGAACGGATTTTCACTTTCTAGGACTCATTATCAATGGTTCGAGAAGGTGATCTCAAATATGCTAATTAATTAGTGCAGACGATATTTTAAGTTACGAAATCAGACACAAAAACATACTTTATCTAAATGAGCATACTTTTTTTCAACAAATTCAGATTTCTGACTCCCAAAATGTAAGGGATAGCTGCAAACTGGGAAATATAGTCCCCGTAGTCTGATCAGGAGAACTATCCCATAATTTGGACTCCTTAATTTAATTTTACCTCTTGCGTAGTTTGTCATATGTCTAGATCTTTTTAAGCGAATTTATAAATTTTTGCACCACAATTATGAAAATTCATTTAGTTAAGATAATTCAACGCAAAAAATAAGTTTTAGTAAATATTTATTATTTTTTATTATTTTCTTTAATAATAGTGAATAAAATTTTGAAGTCAGGTACACAATTTTTTACATCACTTAAAATACGTAATTTTGCGATAAATATAACAATAATACGATAAAAATATAATAAAAATATGATAATAATAACGCAAAATTGGAGCGAAAAATCGATTGAATAATTTCTGAAAATCGAATTTTAAACATATTCTTTTAAAAAGTTGATTTCTTAGGAAATACTTTACCGATTTCGCTTAAATTTTGTACTCTACAATGTAAAATTACATACTTTAAAATAATGTTAAAAATTGTATACCCAAAAATTCAAATTTTTTTCAACTATTGTTAAATAAAATAAACAAAATAAATAAATATATACTAAAATTTATTTATTTATTTCATGGAATTATCGTTGAATAAACGAATTTTTAATTGTCTGCAAAGAATTTTCAATTCGCTTTAAAAGTTCTCGAGATAGGGAAAAATATGTTAAAAGTAAAATTAACATTAAGGAGTCCAAACTATGGATCGCTTTCCTGTCCAAACTACGGGGACCATATTTCCCAGATCGCGACTACCCCAATAGTTTGGGGGTCGAATTCGAATCCATCTGGAAAAAAAGGTATGTTAATCCAGAAAAAATATGTTTTTGTATCTGATTTTGTAACTTAAAATATTGTCTGCACTAATTAATTAGCATATTTGTGGTCGCCCTCTTGAACCATTAAGAATGAGCGCGATCATTAGATCAAAATTGTACATTCATACGCATCAAAAGTACTTTTTAATACACAAAACCTCCTCATAACTTTAAAACTATTGGTTAAATTAACTTCTGCATAGTTTTATTCGATTAAGCCCTCAAAAAATGATAATTAAGAATACCTCACTTCTTTAAATCACAATGCCAGCTTCAAAACTGTATTTTTATTTATTTATAATTATTTTTTTGGTACAGAAAACCCTCATGACTTATAAACTATTAGCTGTATGGTTTATAGGGATTGGCCGTATTCAATTCAGCATGAAAATATACTTTGGGAACACAACCTCAAGTACCTGTCTAAGAGAAATTTTATTCTGTCTCTAAAAATGGTAGCGTTCAGAAGAGACTTCCGAGTCATTATTTATAAGTACGTAACAAAACTGTCGATGAATAATAATCTTGGATATTAATTTTTTTTAAAAAAAGACGTATTTACTGGACTAGAAATATAGAAGGCCGAAGATATTGGGGGGTTTATGTCTTGATAATTGGACCGTGAAAATTGATGTTACTAAAACGGATAGACTTTTCGCTTTCATATCTTTTTCTTTAAAGCCAATTTGATTGATGATAGATTAGATGAAAGACAAAAGTTACATTAAACAAGGTGACATGATATATATCTTCCTGGGAGGACAAAAGACTCGGATGTTGTCAGAAACTGCAGATCATGTTTAGAATCATGTTTAAGTGCCAAAAATAAACAATGGGAGAGAGGAAAAATCAAAATATTAATTACAAAATCTTCCTTTTTTTTTAGAAATCAATCAAAACTCTTATCTTATTCTAAGAAATAACTATGTATGTTGTCACGAAATCGAGGATATTTTTTTTTCCACACTGACGACAGCAAGATGAAATAAACTGAGCTATAAGCTGGGAAGGAACGAGTGAGCAAAGTGTTAACCTTTTCGGGACAGGCGAGTCAAATGTATCCGTACGGAATCAGAATCAGGATGGAAAAAAATAAATTGGTTGTTTAAATTTGGTCATGGTTTCTTTTTTATAATTTGACCATCTTATTTTTGCTTTCACTTTAATTGAACATATCTAATGAATGATAATTCAAAGTGTAACTGTATAATTTTTATTTTGAATTAAGTAGGGGTTTAAAGTAAATCAAACTATTATTACCCCCCCCCCCAAATTAACTGCTATAGAAATATTTTGCCTACCAGTTTTTTTTTCCAACTAGATTATCGCCACCCTGAGAATTCATGTATGACTCACCAGTCTCGAATAGGTTAAAAGCAGGACCGCCAACTTCCTACCGTTTTTGTAAAAATTTATTCCAAATTTATGTTTTTAATGCATTTTTTATTCATTTTGAACTTATTTTCGACACCAGTATATATTAGTGATTTAAAAGCTCAGTTGCAACGCTACCGCTTTCATGGTGATGCTTTTAAAATGTTGTTGACAAAATTACTGAAAATTCTGAGAGTTTTGGTTTTTTTTATTTTCTACCACTGTATAAAATATTTTGCTGACGTAAAATAACCTCAGTGAACTGATCATGGTTAGAGTCCCCTTGCCGTCAGGCTAACCTTGGGAGGTTTTCTTGGTTTTTCTCTCTATGGAGCGCTAGTGCAGGTTAGTTCCTTCAAAAAGTCTTTAACGAAGGTAAATTTTTCCCAATGTTTGATCTAGGAATTCCTTGACTTCTGGATTGGGTTCAAAATTTCAATTCAATGGGAATATCCGGAGCTGAACATGACTAGTCATAAAACCAGTTGTTCAACGACAGTTATAAAATAGTAGAAAGAACTTGGAACCATATAAAGACAATAAGACGCATTAAAAATTTATAAAATAAATCATGAATCAATAAATAGGTGTTAAAAACTTTGGAACAATATGTAGCAAATAGTTTTAGACTACAATTTCGTTCTTACTTTACTTTGACAGACACTAATTACAAACTAAGAAATTTCATGACGTAGCCAAAACTTTTTATTATATAGTACATAAAATAATAGACAAAAGCGCCTTATCGTCATTATCATTGTAAAGGCGTCCATCATAAACTTTATCAATTGGCCCATACCTTTTTAGTCTAATCTTTCCATATGATACATATCTCCAATGAGTCTTTCAATGGGAATATCGCCGATGGTATCCTTGAAGAACAGTTTCTCGACTGCTTGAGAACTCACAGCCCTCAGGCATGGAATCAACAGGAGAAGTCTCCCGAAACGAGTTGGCTGTCGAGGATATTTGTGACGTACATAATCTCCCAGAATGCACTGAGCCTGGTCCTGGAGCATTTCCACAGGATGCACATCACACAAGCCGACAGTTTCTAAAACAAAAAATCTCCAATCAAGAAAATTTAAAAAATTTTAGGAACATTAATTTTTAAACCATACATGGCATTTTTATTAATGTTCTACGTATTGGTTTAATGTCAACTTTTATTCTCATCAAAGAAGTTTTTTAAAGGCTGTTTTTTGAGGGCTCCGCCGTAATATGAAAGGATGCTTTTTTTGCACAGTGCATTCAATTCGGCACTATCGTGTTTTAAATCAAGTGCTTAGAAATGTAGACAAAATTAATAAAAATGCTGAAAGCTTTAGCTTTTAATTGGGTACCCCTCTATTAAACATTTTGCAAAAAAGCGAGTACTTGGCAGCACTGCAGTTGCTTCCACTTTCTAAGTCTCTTAAGAACCATATGAACTCTGCCGGGGAGACATCGAACAGTTAAAACAGTAAAAATCTATTAATGGGGATTAAAAAAAATTAGCTACTTTTCCAAGTATATCTCTTTTAGTTTAGTATTGAAAGTGATAGCAAGTAATATTATCGTTAAGTCTATCGAAAAATTCTGTTTGCAAAAAAGACACGCCCAATTATGCAAGTATACAAGAAAAAAAGGTTCCTTTATCTAAAAATAAATGGGGCAAGGCATTTATTCTTAAATGTATATTTAAGATGTACTGCTTGGTTCTGTCGGATACGTACGTTTCAAGTTTGAATATCTATGCACATGCTCTTTCACGCTATAGATACTGTATCTCTTTACGATAGTACATTGCCATTGAGTCAAAGGATAAGTACCCAACCACTTTATTTTATAAAAGATCCTTTTGCATAATTATAAAAGAAATGTACATTCGCGGACTGGACCTTAAGATATATTGAATATAACTTTCAATGAATTAAGCTAAAACCACTATTTAATCGTAGTTTAATAATTTGTAGACCAACTTGGGAATCTGGTAAAATGTGTGACTAAATTACCATAAAACAGCTATTTGTGAGCCCATTTTGATGCAATTTTGGACAATATTAAAAATGTGAAATAACATTAAAACAAAGTAAGTTAGAAAAAATAATAGTACTAGCTCAAAGGAGCACGAACAGCAAGTTTAGAATTGGGAGGTCACGGGATATGATGACGTTTCCGTTATGGATGATTCTGCAATCTTTATGGTGTGCCCTATCGTCCACTTCAAGTTAGAATGTACTATATTTTGTACTGACCACTTACCAGGTCTGAAGAGGACTATAGCCTTCAAGCAGCTGCACTCTGTTGCATCTGGAGAGAGCTGGCGAAACCTCCGCATGACCTCCTGAACGTAGTGCATGTCCACCATATGCGCAGTCTCCTCACTCTTCTGTTCCGCTGAAGCCCTGGTCAGTGCCAGAGGAGGTCTGGGCAGTGTTCCCAACAAGTCTAGAGTGACTGACCATTGGGCCATATTTAGAAGATACAGGTCCTTCCAGGACTCTTCTAAGAGAATGACCTGAAAAATGACACAAGAAGACAATGTTGAAAAGCATACAACAGAAGTCGTAGCTCTCCTGTTAAATCAAAACACTGATTTAATAAGAATTATAATTAATGAAAAAATATTATATTTTTATTAATTATAATTTTTTTTAAAGGATTGGTACATTTGTGACCATTACAAGCAATTCGATATTTCTGTATACAAGAAAGTTGAACTAAATTAAATTAGTAGCGAAAATTAGAAAATCAGAATAATAAATCTTCTTAAAATACTTCTCAAAACATGCTTTATAAAAGCTCCATGATTTTTAAGGACTGATTTTCTTACAAAGATTCTACTAAGTTATTCTTTATTTTTCTTTTCTTCCTGTCTTTTTTTTAAAGAAAATATGTAAGCATGATTATGTTTACAAGTGAGCTCCAAGTACAAATGCATGCCACTGGAGACTTTGGAACCATTCTTCAAAAACGAAATCCAATGGCGCACGAGTACAAGTGCATAATAGCGGCGACTTTTCGATCAATCTTCGGAAACTTAAATAAAGGACGCTCAAGTACAACTTAAGGTCCACTCTTCAAGACTTTGAGTTCATTAATGGAAAAGTGATTCCAACAATATACGAGAACAGGTGCATAGAAACAGCGACTTTGATATCACTTTACAAAAACTGAATACAGCACACAAATGCATAAGCAACAATTTTAAGCTTACTCTTCAAAACGGAATTCAATGACGCACGAGTGCATGATAGCGGTGACTTTCAGATTACTCTTCGGAGACAGAAATCAATGACGCGCAATTAAAACTTTAAGACCACTCTTCAAAACGGAATCCAATGACACACAAGTGCAAGTGCATGAAAGCGGCGACTTTTCGATCGCTTTTCGGGAACTGAAATCAAAGACGCATAAGTACAAGTGCCTGCTAACAGCGACTTCAAGGTCAAACTTCGAAACCTGAATCCTATGACGCACAAGTACATAAAAACAGCGACTTAGTACTAACTCATCAGAAACTGAATCCACTGATGCACAAGTGCATGAAGGGAGCGAGTTTAAGCTTACACTTCAAAAACGGAATTTATTCACTTGCATGTGACTTCGGGATTACTCTTCGAAGTCTGAACCCAGGGTAACGAAGTCTGAACCCAGGGTAACGAAATCTGAAACCAGGGAACTAATATGCTTAAAATCAAATTCCAAAGAAGTAATTTGTAATTTTTATTCGTATGTTTTTTTTTTCTTTTTCTAAATCAAATGCAGATGGGGAAACATCTGTGTTAGTTACTTCGCTCGTTTTTCCTTACTGGCTGACATTTATAGATAAAAAATACGAAATAGCTTTGATATATATAAACGAAATGCTGAAAAAAAAGCAAATTCAAACAAGGCTAAATCTAGTATGCGACATTAAAAATTGTATGATAATACTGTTAATTAATAAACGAAATTTGTTTAACAATTAGGATTTAAAAGATGGGGTCTTAACAGACAAGCAGAAATTGCCTTTTTTTTTTTTAAAGATACTTTTATGTTATAATAAGTGCCCAAATGGCAAACTTAAAACAAATGTTTTTAATTTCCAAATCGTCCCTTAACAATTGAAAAATTTTAATTAAACCTTAGTGTTTGATAATATAAATATTCGGAGAGAAAGAAAACGTTGAGCTCGCTGTCGAATGTATTTTGCATCACTTACTCGTCGAGATTGTCTAAGAAAAACATTTTGTCGCATAAATAACATAAAAAAAGGGGGGAGGGTTTTAATTTTAAAACCATCAAATATGATAGACAAAAGGCTACGCTAAAAATAAAAACACCTGCATAGGCAAATATGATTAAACAAAGTTTGCATCGTTTCGAAATCCCCCACTCAACAAACGCCGAGACGGCGAATTTAGACGCTAATCTTTCACAAATGTTGTACAATTAACTGAAAGGAGCAAACTTACACGCTGAAGGCGATGAATTTAAATTGAATTGATAGCCGAACCGTGGGAGACGATAAAAAACGTTCTAAGAAATTCTAAGAAGGATTGTAAAAGTAGCTGGAGAAAAAAATAAAAAAAGAGGTATAAAAAACACTAATCCTGACAAAACAGAGTCGGTACGGTTGCAGTGAAAATTCTTTAATCCATCGTATGTTTTTCGACACAGAAGCAAAAAGTGTTTTTTTTTTCCTTCTTTTAAATGTATCAGTGAGGGACAAGGGAATTTTTTTTTTACTTAAATTTTTTACAGCCCGGCTTTCAACATGTCGTTTTTTTTTTTCCGATTGAACAATTTCTACAAGAATTTTCGTTAGGTGTTGTAACAAAAAAAAAACTCACTTTAAGATTAGTGTTTTTTAAAGAGAGTTAATTAATTTCTTTGTAACGTTGGGTCAAAAAAAGTTACTTCCCTTTTTTTAAAAAAAATTTATTTCTCTTCCCTAGTTGTTCGAATGGAATTTAAAGAATGTTAAGTCTGGGGAAAATTTATTATTGCAAATTTAATTGATAACGATTTTAAAATATATTTAAAAGAAATTCTAAAGCCCTTTCACTGAAACTATTGCATTCTTTATAAAGGGATTCACATATACATATGGGTATGCAACGCTACTTTGTCAAAAGAATTAGTTTTATAAACATTATGTAAATAAATGAAATGGGTTTTATTCAATGTCAATACATTGTATGATTTAAAAATATAGATTTGAATCAAATTATGCCAAATTATTTTAAATTCAAATTATATTATTAAATGTAACATCCTTTTATAATTTATTTTCGTCAAAAAAAATTTTAAAATTGATTTTTTTTTCAAAAAGCATAGTAAAATATAGCATTTAAATTTTACTGAGTTTTAATCTATTTTATATATTATATTGGTTGAAGTATTAAGATATTGTATTTTAATATTCACTTACGAAGATGTCTTAAATATCGCTATATCTTTGTTTATTTTTTGAATAAACCATTTGCATACCTGCCAACTTTTACGCATTTGGCGTAAAATTTCATTTCTATATTTAAAGTGGTTGTAAAATGTATGCTTTCTCTATATTCCTTGCATTTATAAACTTAATTGAAAATCTTTTTGACCACCACTATTTTTATAAAAATGAAGCATATATATTAATATGCAATATTGCTGTAGTACTCCGCTAAATACAACTATGTTTCAGCACAGAATTGTAATTTGAATTCTATTTTACTATCACTGGGGAAAATCTTCTTAGAAAGGATTCAAAGTTGGCAGGTATGCATTTGTACTTGTACAATATTACATGCTTCCGTTTAGCAGGAATAGGAATCATGGTAGTCTAACTCAGCTATACTAAGCACAATAATATAACCGATGGAAAAAAAGAGAAAACTTTAGCTTTCAGATTTATTTAGCAAAGCATTTTTCCCCCTCTGCCAACCTGTGTAAACCTTTCGTCAATTCAGGCATTTACAAGGCAGATTTGTTGGCCACTCTTTCAGAAGCACCCTATTAGGGGAGCCAACGATGCTCCCAGAGTAAGGACAGATAGTACGGAGAATGAAACAACATCCATGTCTTGCCCGGGATTCGAACCCTGAACCTTCCTGATGCAATGCCAGCTCCCTGACCCTTACACAGTCCGATCGACCCTTTAGCAAAACAAAATCATGCAGCTTTCTCCAGCAATAATGCTTTCATTTGTTATTCAGCATATTATTGAATTTGTGAAAATAAATAAATAAGAAAAATATGGAATGTAAAAGGAATTTTGTACTAGACTTCATTTTACAGATGTATTCCGTTAAAAAAAATTTCATAACTGTCATAAGAGTTGAGGAAGCGAAACATTCACCAAGGGTTCAAAACTAGAAATGATCTTCTTAAAAAAAAAAAAATTTAAAAAAAAAACAGATATATAATTTTTTTTTTTTTTNTTTTTTTTTTTTTTTTTTTTTTTTTTTTTTTTTTTTTTTTTTAAGTTACAATTTATTTTTAAAAGAAAATGCATATCAGTATTGAAACTTGCAAACTCTGTGTAATATTTTAATTTACATAAGGCAATACACAATACAATAAACGTAATTTGTGTGTCATTTAATTTAGCACGTTGAATGCCATACGGGTCACTTGTTACCGGCACTGAGTTTGTTCGTAGCACCACGGTGGTCACCGGTGACCGACTAAGCCAAGATTATTAAAAACACATAATTCGAGTAAATTTTTATTTTTTTTTATATTAATATCCTTACTAAAATGGTTTGAAGAAATTATGCAATATAGAACACACAAAAATAGTTTTATTTATATACACAGAGGTGCCAACTTGCGCCCGACCACGAATAAATATTTTAAAGTGGTAGTTTATTAATTGTGTTTCTTGGTTTATTAAATTCAATTGAGTAGATTTTTATCCACCACTATTTCTAAACAATTCATGTGCAAAATCTGCCTAATATTTGCAAATTTAGATAGTAGTTATTTGCAGTTTGGCCAGACGGGCAAGCCATGTAAAATTAGGTGGCATTCAACGTGTTAAACATAATTTGCTCACCATTCAGGGTTGAAAGTCCATATACATTAAGACGGAAAAGAGTAAAAACTGGCAACAAATAAATTTTATTTTTAGCTTCTTTTCGGGAATATCCATTACTACGATGAACATTTAGATGAACATTACTACGATGAAAAATTAGAAAAAAATTCTGAAAACATAAATTTTTGATTACAAGCCGATTAAAAAAAAATCTTAATAGAAAACGATGCAGCTCCGCTTGGGGCATCTCAAAAATAAAAACGTTAACTCAAACAAGATGCATTAAATTTTTTGCCATATCACCTTATCATAATATATTTTTCAACAGAAGAATTATCTCATGATATTTCATAACTGTCACCTTTTTCCATTCGGAACCCATTAGCGATTCCCCTCGCCATGCGGAGAGAAGTTATTCTTTCCACCGCCAAAACATAATATATTCAGTGCTTTCGTTTCATATTCAATTACGTCTTGGCTACGGAATATTTTCCACACTTAAGGAAAATGCTTATAACAATCGTCCACTTCGTTTTAAGTAATAAAAAGAAACAACATTCCATTTGCATTTTCAAAGCGAGAAAATGGTAAAAATGTATGACTGAATGCATAAAAAATAAGCGCCAAGTACTTAACGCCAAGCACGATATTTGACTACGGGGTGAAATGGCATCGAAAGCTGATTCGTGCATTTTTAAAAAAACAAAAAGCGCATGCATTTGAATGAACAAGGCTTAGCACGGCACTTCATTCATATTTTGAAAAATTAAATAACACTCTCTCATAATCAGGGCTAATATATGGATGTTAATTGCATTATTTTATATTTTTAGCATTCTAGTAGCTTTTTTTTTTCTTTTATAAGGAATTTTTTTTTCGTAATTTTTTGGTCAGTTTTTAAAATTTTCGGTCATTTTTATAATTTCTTGGTCCTTTTTCACATTTGTTTTGGCTATTTCCTAGTCTATTTATTTATATATCTTTTCCCTATTAAGTCATTTTTTGACAGTTGAAAGGATTTCGAGTGCAAAGGGTTAATCTAATATTTTGAATTAAATATTAGCCATCGGCAGTTAGAAGTAAATTGGGTTGGTTATCAAACAGTATCATGCTGACTCCGGCTAAATACGACATTCGTTCACACACGTCATCATTTAAATTACGGCTCAATACAGAGCTCGTACACACTGGTCATCATATAAATACCGGCTCAATGCAGCTCTCGTACACACTGGTCATTATGTAAACGAGAGGGTTAAGTATTTTTTCTCTATTTTACGTCAGATTTCTGTTTTAGTTTTTAATTGTCTATGAAATATTTTACAAAAAGCGTAGTAGTAGGCAGTGTACGAGTTTAAGGTGTACTCACTGGGTGTTCACGTATGTGATTTTAAGTATTAATGTGGAATGTTTTATCATAAACTTCTTAAAAAAACAAAATATATTTCTTGATACATCACTTAAATTATTTCATCTATCCATTGTGAGCATTGTAGTTATGTTGTCGTCTTAAAGAAAATAATTGTTAAAAGTGAAACTGTTATCTAACTAGTTGGCAACTCTTCCGGATTTTCCCGAAGACTTCATTTTTACATTTAAAGTGGTGATAATATTTTAGCTAAAAGGTTAAAATCTTATTTTTCTTAGCTTCTAATTTAATAAAAAAGATACAAAAATCGATTTTGTTACTAGATAAGTATACTTCGTAAAAGTAAAAGTAGTGCTGAACCTGAATTAATAAAAATAAATTTTATTTTCTAACTTTTTCTATCACTTTAAAAAAAATTTTGAGCACGCTACGAGCCCTGCATTAGTGGGGCTGTAAACTTTCCACGTTTTGGGGTTAAAATTTCCTCTAGTGGTAACTAAGTTTATGTTTCAGTGTATTATTCTTTGTTTTTGAAATTTGTATTTAAATTATTTTCCACACCATCACGAGCAAATTTTTCGAAAGCTTTCGTAATCTAGGCAAAAAAAAACAGCATAAATTCTGATATTTTTAATCGTTTATTACTCTATGAAATATTTACCATCTAACTGGTAAAAATATATATAATTCGTAAGGTCCTATAAAAATAAATAGTGGTGTAATATTTTTCGCCTATTTTTGAATGCTACGAATTAATGTGACTACGACGCCATATTTAGAAGTTAAATAATTATATTAAGTTATAAAAACTGAGGACGCTGTTTTTTTTTAATTATAGGACATCTCAAATCAAATATTTTGTTAGTTTCAGAAGAAATCGAATATTTATTTGTTAGTTTAAAGCAAAGTAGCTACCACAATTCACTTTTTTATAGGGTGCTGCGAAAATTGGCTTGCTGAAAATCAGAACTTAATTTATAGATATGAAGTTTTGCGAATTCGATACTTTAAAGAAAATTATAGTTGAACTGTAGAAAATATCAAATAAGTTATGTACATTTAACTTCTCACGAAAACAAACTAGAAATGAAATGATTTTACCATCAGAGTTACAGCCCTCTATTCAAATAAAACATGAAATTTAAACAAAATGTAAGAATAATTAAGGATAAGTGTTATTAAGGATAAGAGTTATTAAGTCACGTGGTGTACCTTGATGGCGGTGCCTTGGCGAAATTTGATATTCAAATAAGGTAGGAACAAACATAGGATTATTTTTCTACGTTTTAAAATTGATGCTGGTAGCATGAGCGTGCTATGAATTCAAAATCAAATTGTTCTAAAATTAGGAAGCCCGGAAACTAGAATGAAATGTGGGTTTAACTTTAATTACAGTAACTTGTTGTTGCCAAAGAACAAAGCGTTCCCTGGTTAATAGGGTGTTGAAATTTCTCGGTAAGTTAGGTGTCTGCTTTCGAGGCTTTATAAGAGATTTCTGCCAAGACACGCCTATTTTTGGGAGAGTTGGCGAAACTTGGAAATATTTAGGTAGTACACTATTAATTCTGAGTCTTGACTGTAGTAACTGTAATTAGAAACAACTTGCTTGAATTATTGCTTCAGAGAAGGCTTTTCAGGTTATTGTCTAAAGTCTTTTTTTATGAGCGACAAGAAAGATGCTTTAATGCTTGAATTTTAACGTCAGAAAAAAAAAAAATTTTGGGTTGCTGACAAAAATCTTTCTTATGAGCGACAAAAGATAGAGGTTCGAATGTTCAAACATTAACGTCAGAAAAGGATTTTGTGGTTTCTGACAAAAAAAAATTTTATGAGCGACAAAAAGAATGACTCTTGAATGCTTGAACATTAACGTCGGAAAAGAAATTTTGGATTACACAAAAATCATTTTTATGAGCGACACAAAGAAAGAGGCTTGAATGTTTGAATTTTAACGCCTAAAAGGGATTTTGGGGTTACTGACAAAAATCATTTTTATGAGTCAATAAATGATTTTTGTGTTGTTGAATAAAATATTTTTTATGAGTGACAAAAAGAAAGAGACTTGAATGCTTGAATCGTTACGTTAAAAAATAATTTTTGGGTTACTCGAGAAAGTTTTTTTTTATGAGTGACAAAAAGAAAATCGGTAAAATTGTTAATGTCAGAAAAAAATTTCGGTTACTATTTGAAGTCTTTTTTTTTATGAGTGCTCAAAGGAAAGAAGCATGTATGTTGAATCTTTAAGACAGAAAAAGATTTTTGGATCATTGGATAAAGTTTTTTCTTATGAGCAATGATGACCATTTGAGTAAAATTCAATGGTGCGTAAATAGTGAAACTTTATGCTCCAAAAATAACAAAGCGTTGACAATATTCATAACAATATAGAAACCAAACTATATATTGGAAATCCCAACTAACTGGTTTTTAGTGTTTAGAAAAAAGTGCTATTTTTTTGTAAAAACAAAATAAAGTATTAACAAGCAAGAGAAACTGCATATAAATTTAAACTTTAATTTACTAATTTGGTCATCTGTAGTTTAAAATTGTTGTGAACATTTACACAGTAATGAACTACTAACTTAAAGTTAAAAAATTCCAGCATAGCTTAGCTTAACCAGAGATGCAAACTTATGTGCTCGTTTTGGAAGAATTTTTTTCTAGTGGTAGCTAAGTCTATGTTTTAATGCATCATTCTTTGTCTTATAAGTTTGAGTTAAAGTTGTTCTTCACACCACTCACAACTACTTGTAAATGATTTAAAAGTTCATCTGAATCGTCTCTTTATTCAAGCTCTGTAGTGTGACGATTCTTGACAGGGGTGAAAGCGAGACGGAAAAGAGGAAAGGCTGGTAGTAAAACCATTTCAGTTATAGTTAGTTTTGGGGAGGAGTTTACTTATTCTTTTTTTACATTTTTCAAGAATATCTACTTTATCTTTGAAAAGAAGCAGTTTTATATATATGCCAGAATTATAAAAGAAATCTTGATAGTTACAGATATTTCATTTTTTTCGAAAAAAATGCTGGAATGAAATGTTTTACGTACCAGGTTTTTCTCTTTTCCGTCTTGCTATATAAGGGCTTTCACCCATGGTTCTTGAAATGTTGACAAAATTATTGAGAATTCTGGAAGCTTTGCCTTTAAACTGTTTACCACTGTGTAAAATATTTCGTAAAAAGCATAATAAATTAAAGCCTTGGCGAGAGGCCTCCTATAACTGAAAGCTTCCACGCGGTTTCTTTTAGAATTTTAGATAGTCCAGTTTAGGAAAGAAGTATTCAATAGAAAATCTATGTATAAAAATTTGTTTAATTTATGAATAAGATTGGTTTGCTTTATTCACTTGTCAGCCACCACACATTCATTTCTCAAATACCTATGATAAATTTCTCTCAATTATTTGCAAAATAGAATTGGGATAAATGCACACAACTGGTTCACTTTTTAAATAGTCTGCGCAGAATACTTATAAAAAACTGTGTGGATGCTTTCTAATATAGGAGGAGATGGGTAATTACTATAATTTTCACATCTCAATGATTAATAACCACTTTATTTAGTGGTCATTTTATGAAAAGTGTGCAAGTAGGAAAATTTGTCAAACAAACTTATAGTATTGTGTCTGTCATTTTTAACTCTTAAAAGCCCCTCAAGTGCAGAGAGTAAAATTCTGCTAATATTTAAATTGTGTTGAATGTTAATAGCTGAAGTATTAATTCCTTAAATTTTCTCAAATAACAAGAATGATTTTTAGTATTTTAAAAAGCAACAAATGGCTATCAAAATATATTTTGATGTTTTTTAGAAAAAAATTATTTTTTTGAAATCGTTTAATTTTTTTTAAAGATCTTTTAAAATATTTATAAAAAAAAAAGGATTTCTTACCTGGTCAGTTTTTGTCAAAGTTTGAAATGTAGGCAAGCATTTGACCCATTTGATGACCATAAACAGTAGTCTAGCCGTAATCTCTTGAACAGATTCCCTATTAGAGGACAATTGTCCCCCTCCAAATCCCAAAAGTCCCCCACTACTCCTCCCACCATTTCCTCCTGACGATTCTGATGAGGGTGGTGGAGACATCAGTTGGGGACACAGAGGATGGGGAGGCGGCGGTGGAGGGAATCCAGCGAAATGTGGATGTTCTGGCAATTTGGAGAGGACCCCTCCTCCAAGGGCGCTGAGCTTCACGCTGTTCCATATCAGTTCTTGAGACTTTTCGGCGTTGAGTAGCATCTGGAGGAGCCCTGCGGAGGACGCCCCAAGGAAGGCGGCCGCAGCAGACGAGGCAGCATCCTTGGGTGGGGGCGGCGAACCGAATAACCCGGAACCGCCTCCGTCAGCCCCGGCTGCTGCAGCTGCAACAGCGGCTGCGGCCAGCGAAGAAGGCAGCTTCGACATGTCGAATGCCAGTTTGGCTGTGTAGGTCTGGTGGTGGTGGTGATGTGCCGGGGCGCTGAGTCGGTGGTGATGAGTGAGCGGGTGCCCTAGTTGTATCGGGTGGTGGTGATGGTGATTCGGTTTGATAGGTCCGTCTGAATTGTCTTTAAATTTAGGTTTTCGTGGTCCTCTTTCGTGCTGGACCGCTGTAAAGAAATGGTTCAAATTATTATTTTATTTTAAAATAATTGTTTTTAAAAATTAAAATATTTCACTGATTTTGGAGAAAAATACCAAATGAACTAAATTTGTGGCAAATTCAACAGGATGCTAAGAAGAGTTGGCGTAATTTAAATCACTTGATTTAAATCATGCCATGTCTACTGATAATGTCAGATATGCTACGAGCGACAAAAAATGTAAGAAGTGGAAGAGACCAATTCAGTTTTATTTATTTAATCCATTTAATTATCCAATCGTAACTACCACTGTGACTTACATTGCAAATTATTAATATTTAAACTAAAAACACTTTCCTCAATCCTCCGTTAAACGCTGTGCAAAGCATGGAGGTAGCTGGTTCAAATCCAGCTGTTACCTATATTGGGCTATCTATCTTTCGATTTGACAAAGAGTTTTAAACTTGCAAATGTATGTAATTCTAATAAACCGATACAAACACCTTCAACAGTCAACTGAAGGAAATATGTTAGAAATTTTAATCGCTCTTACTAGAGTTTTGCTGTTCATTAATCACCACTTTTTGTATGTTTAGTTCTGTGCTATCCCTGTAGATATACCTACTTCATTTCATTTTTATAGCTTTTTTTAACATTTAATACATGTTATTGCTTAAAATGACAAGTTCACTACAATCACAGTTAATCTGCTATGGCTATTTGTCGTTATAGCAGACTTCTGTAAGTTATAAGATCTGGTAGTCACGAACTATTAACTCTTTCTGAACTAACTTTCAAAAATTTTAATAGTTTGTATCTTTTAAACTTTTTATCAACCACGTTTTATTTTTTAAAAATAATAAAGATAGTTCAATTTGGCTCGGTGCTGACATTCATTCGATGACTACAATTCTCAAGATGTTCCTTCTTTAAAATTTTTGATTCGAATTATAAAGTGGTAGCGAACAGTTCAAATATGTTAATTTGGCCATCAAGTGAAAAATTCCCTGCATAATTGTTAGGTCTTACTAATTTGCTTAAGTTGAATACATATAGTTGTCAAAAGTGTGTGCTTATTGTCTTTCTTCTATCTGAAAGGGGAGGAATTCACTAATTTTGTTAGCAACTATAAACGCATTGGAGTTTAATACTCTGGTGGTAGCTTCACACTAAAAAATTAAAACTTGTAGTCAACTAATCTTTAAAACTATCAAAATTTTTATTAATTTCACTTTATTTTAAAAATAGCACTGCAGTGAATCATGGAATTCTGAACTATATTTTAAATGATTAACATATCTTTAGTAATCAAAATTTCTTCTTTTACAAATTGGTGAAAATTATCATAGTTTTCTTTAATTATTTATAGGACGCTGTAACCACTACATTAAGCTCTGATGTTACAATTTCCATAACCTGCATCTGTGGTTTGTACGAAATATTTTTCCAGTAGTAGTAAACAAAAGGAGATATTTTTAAACAAAATTTTAACTCTTTTGTTAAAAGCACCGAATTTAACCAGTATCCACGCGACACCCTGTGTACATTAGCATCGTATTTAGCCAACACCCATGAGAAGTAATGTGTCACAAGCGTCGTATTTGGCCAACATCCATGCGATACTCTGCGTGGCTTGCGTCATTTTTAGCCGGCATCCATGAGATATTTTGTTTGTCTTGCGTCGTTTTGTGTGTCTTGTGTGTTTAGTGTCGTTTGTATTGTAAATCTTACCACATGCAGACCTAACAATAACGATTTGTTTTCAGTACTTTCTCGGAATGCCAACTGCTTCAGATTCAACAAAATATTACCAAAAAACAAAAAGAAAAAAAATATTCAGATTTTCGTTTAATTTTGCCCACATTTCACAAGGCTCAATACGGCTTAACTGTTACAAAGTAGCATATCACTTAAACCTTTGAATTACTTAAGAGTAGTGATGAGTAAAAAACCGCATAAATCGAATTTACTAAAAACTTGAAAAAGACATTAAAAGACTGCCACTCGAAAATATTTGTCCACTATTCGGAGCAAGTTGGCAAGTATACTACACAAATATTATTACCAAAAAAATTAATATTAATATCTGAATAACGGTATATTGTTATTAAAATATTTCAAATGTAATAGTCAGTGATTTGTGACTCATTAAAAATTAAATGTGAAGAGTGGTAAGATTTCGGAAGTCTCCCATGTAAAGTCATTTTCCTGTGCATGTTATTTTTAAGCATATACTGAAGATTAAATTAATTTCTTTTTAACACTTATTTTGTAAGTAATAGAACACTAACTTCAATTTTGAATCTTGATAACAATGATAGCCCGCTCAAAAAAATTATTTATACATGAATATATGACTATCATTATGACTCACAAATCAAGAATATTTCAAAAAATTTTAAAGATCTTAATTTAAAATCATTGACACTTTTCATTGATAACAGTGATAGTCAGTTCAAAAAAAATCTAAATAATAGCTAAATAATAGCTGATATCTAAATAAATGATAATAATCATATATTCAAATATAGTTAATTTTATGACTCACAAATTAAATCAAAAATGATTCGATTATGACTCACAAATCAAAAATATTTCAAAAAATTTTAAAGTTCTTAATTTAAAATGATTAACACTTTTCATTGATAACAGTGATAGTCAGCTCCAAAAAAATCTAAATAATAGCTAAATAATAGCTGATATCTAAATAAATTATAATAATCATATATTTAAATATAGTTAATTATATGACTCACAAATCAAATCCAAAATGATTCGATTATGACTCACAAATCAAAAATATTTCTAAAATTTTTTTTTTAAGTTCTTAATTTAAAATTAAAAAAAAAATCTTGACTAGAAATATTGCTTAGTTTAGTTAGAAAAGTACAGAAAGCTCTTGTTAAAGTATTTCACATATATACTTATATATTTTTAATATCAAAATTCGAATAGCATTAATTTAAATTTTCTGTCAAACGTGATTAAATTAATTAGAATTCACTAATTAATTAAGATTAAATATTTATAAATGGTGCATACGCTATTAAGAGAATATTTAAATATTCCACAAATCATTTATGTAAATTAAAGAAGAATATTATCTTAATTTTTTTTTCTATATTTACTAAAGATTTTACGAATACAATGTCTTTACTTCCATTTGAAACTTAAGAAACTAAGCTTAATGAAGATTAATTTATTCAATTTTCTTTAATAAATTCTGTTCTTTCATTACGTTGAGTGAGTTTCTTTTTTTAATTCATCAACGTCTTCATTGCTTCAATATTAAATATAAAAATTGCTAGAGATGCATTTAAAACTCCCATTTAGTAGTTCTTAGTGTGTTTATTAAAATTATTGATAATTTCTGGAATTCGTCAAAAAATAATAACTAAAACAACAAGGTTTTTTTTTTCTTTTGAAAATGTGCTTAAAATTTTTAAAAAATATTTACTTATTTTATTTTATTTTAGCACAAAGAAATGGAATTGTTCTGTAACCTATCAGTTTTCCGGTCACGTATAATTTGTACAATTTTAATTCTAACTGTTTTGATTTTTAATTATTCATTTGTATTTATTTCTATACAAGGTTACCGAGAGCCTTAAAATAAAATAAAAAATTGTGATGAAATTAAGACAAACATCGATACTTTGTAATATAACTAATTCAAATATTTCGTATGCGCCGTTCAAATACTGCAGAATAATCTCTTTGCCAATTCTGGACTTTCACAGTAGAGGGGATAGGAAAAAAAATGAATTTTGGAAATTCAAATGGCTCGCTAAAGCGATCTGAATTTCCAAATTTCATTTTGATATATGGCAATTGGCAACTTTCCAAAAATTCATTTGGAAAAATTGCGAATTGTAATGAAAATAAAAATTTAATAAAATATTTTTATAATCGATAAATATTTTCCGTTTGCTTAAAATTGCGGAAAATTTGAGGAAATCGCGCCTTTTTAAAATTTCTTCAGGTTGGCTATATCCTCTGAAGCAAAGATGGTTCAGTTTTTAATGCGTCGTTGAGGGTTTGAATAACCTAAATAAATTAAATTCTGATAAATAATTTAATTTTTTACGTTCGCCCAACGCTTTAGAAAAACACCCAAGTTTTCGAATTTTTCGTAATTTTTATTTTTGTTCATTATGAGATCAGGAAAAACCTAGAACGGGAAGATGGTTGCAAATCGAATTTCACCTGCACTCGACCCAACCAACCACCCAGATTTATAGGTAGTTTTTACATTATATTTACAACTATATACAGTGCGAAAAATAAGAAACAGACCACTCTGAAAAGCTTTTGATCTAATAATCTGATCTTTACATTCTAGGAATCAATTTTAAAGGTTTGAAGGTATTACCTGAAATATGCTAATTAATTAGTATAGACGACATTTTAAATCATGAAATCAGACACAAAAACGTTCTTTCATTAAATAAACATGCTTTTTTTTTTTAACTTGACGAATTTGGATTCTTGATCCCCAAAATAAAACGAGTAGCCGCAATCTGCAGGATATGATCCCCATAGTTTGGTCAAGAGAGCAGTCCAAAGTTCGGAGCCCTTAATTTTAATTTAATTTTTTGCGTATTTAGCCACATCTGTAGAACTTTTAAAGCGAATTTAAAAATGTTGACACATTTATAAAAATTGTTTATCCAAAGATTTATCATTTCAATGCAAAATAACACATTTAGTTAATGCTTATTTACTATATTTTATTCTTATGTATAAAAATAGTCGAATTGAAAGGCACACAAATTTTACGTCATTTTAGAAAATGTAAAGAAGCATAGAAAATTCAAAATCTGAGCGAAATCGGTCAAATAGTTCCTGAGAAATCAAATTTTAAAAATGCTGCTTTTTTATTTCTCAGGAACTATTTGACCGATTTCGCTAAGTTTTTTCGTTTTGTTATGTAAAATTACATTCTTTAAAATGACGTAAAAAGTTGTAAATTTTACTACTCAAAATGTTTTTGACTATTATTAAATAAAATAATAAAAAATAATTACGAATATTAAATAAGTATTAAAAGCTTTTTTTTCATGAAATTATTTTTGAATAAACAAATTTTAAATTTAGTAGGTGCAAAAATTTTCATTCGCTTGAAAAGTTCTCGAAATATGGCGACATACGCAAAAAATAAAATTAGCATTAAGGGCTCCAAATTTTGGATCGCTCTCCTGACCCAAGCTATGGGGGATTATACTTTCCATATTGCGGCTACCCCCATATTTTTGGAGTCAGACATCCAAATTCATCGTAAGAAAAATTTGAATTTCTGCAAATTGAACTTATCAAAACAATTATATATATAAACACTATCACTCGAAAATATTTAACAAATAAATTTTATTTTATTTTATAACCGTCGTTGAACAGCCGACCCAATTTCATGGGTTTACGACTACTTACTTGTCCGGAACAAATTGACCTTGCTGCTGAAGTAGTGGTCACCTCTATGTACTATTTATAAGATGAAATATATCAATATCAGCAACTGCACTAATCATAATTAAGGCCAATCAAATTTTTTTACAATACTTAAGTACTTAAAGACGACTTTTATTCACATCTTTAAATTATATTTGCTTGTCGTTTGGGGTTATAATTTGAGAATTTTACTACATGAATTTTACTACAACTTTAAATACTTAGGGAAAAATCCCCGAACAAAAACATGGGAAATCAGTTGTTCTTTAGCTGGAACGTTGCGTCGTAACAATATTGATTTTAATGCTCCATGATTTTAACTTCAAATAAAGATATCAGTTTAATTGTGTTTCAAAACAAATTATGCCTTATAATCAGAGAATTTTAGCTGCTCCTCTCGATATACAGGATTTAGACTAGGGAATAAAATTTGTATTTATTCAGGTCTGAACTTTCATTTAAAAAAGTCGGAGAAAAAATTGTTGTAGTCGCTTGTTGGCCCAAAGGGGTCGATTAATGATTGTTGCTGACTTATTACAACAAGCTGACTTATTACAACACTTATTACAACAAGTGGGGTGAAAAACAAATTCATTCTGAGTTTTCATAAATTATATCGTGAAAAGTTGTTTCAGAAGCTAACAGAACCAGTGTCAGCCTCGACGTACTGGTCTGTCACGGAAAAAAATAATCTAATTTATTTAAAGCTCGACTTTTACAAAACGTCTAATGAAAAGTTGTTTCACTTGCAAAAAAAGAACGACCTAATGGCAATTTTCAGCTTCGACAAACTGATTTTGTCTTTGTTTCGAAAATATAATTCATTCCAAACTGAGCTTTAATTACATGTCTCACAAAAATATTGCTGCGCTGCCTGTAGGGTACTTAACTTTTTTTTATCACTGCCTTGCCACGAATGATATTTAAAACACCTCAGAAATTTTTTTTTTTAAAGTTTATTAACATTTTCAGTAAGAAACACTTTAAATCATACTCCTTATTTGTTAAAAATTAGTATTGATTAATGCAATCATAAATAAACCTTTGGTTAAAAGTAACAGACAGAATAAAAATATCAAAGTTATACTTTTGTAAAAAGGTAATTTAAAATTTTAAAATAGCCTTAAAGAAAGTGATTTTATTTAGGAATGTTAAAATCATAAGAAAAAAAAGCACAATCTGCCTTTGCGTAAAAGTTCAAAACGTTATATTTTATAAGCTAACTATTGAAAATCAGAAGCATATTAAAGAAAACGAGCTAGACAAGATTGCCTCAAGCTGATGTCAAAATAAAATTCGGAGTTCACTATTTCTCAAAATAATAATAATAATAATAATAATAGGAATTAAAGAAACATGTGTTTTATTAATATTCATAAGAGTATATCATTTATTGTTGTGAAATTAAGACCGAAGTTAATAATAATAATAATAATAATAAAAACGAATAGGTGCAGTTTTATTCATACTAGAATATCACTACAGAAATTTTTTACAGAATTTCAAGACAAAGATTTCAAAGTAGGTTTCTTTTTGCTCTACCAAGATTTTTAATGTTTGACTGTTGAAATAAAATAGCTTGTATCGTAAAAAGCAAAAGAAAAATAGCTCAGACTTCCTACAAATATATATATCTATATACATACTTCAACTAATCTTATGTTATTTCTTTATTTAAATCTTCTTAATTTATTATTCAGAACTAAACGCTTTTTCAGACTTTATTATTCACATCTTGCCTTTTAATTTATATTTTTGGTTTCAAGTTAAGCATTTTACAGTTTTTAAATTTTACAGTTTTTCGTTTACTAACTGTGAGAGACACATTATTCCCTCGATTTATTTAATAGCCCAATTGTAATTACTCAGATTTCAATTTTTCCATAAGATGTAACATATCATGCAGATTATTTTGCAAGAATTTCTCTCATTTTTATTCAGATGCACTTTGACTTGGTGTCACTTGGATGATCGTTATTTGATGATAATGGTAAAATAAACATTGATGCCCTATTATCCTACCCTTTTTTCTACCTTTTAAGACCCCACCTTCTTAAGACCTTTTTTTTATCCTACCTTTCGGCAATGGTTTCCTACATATATAACAAATTAAACGCGCTTCAGTATTGCAGTAAAAACGTGCCATACGAGATCACTTCTTTATTTACGTTTCTGTTTTCATATTTTGTAATCTGGCAATCTTATTATGAAAATATTTTAAACCATTCATGAAAGATTCCGGTACGCGTAAGTTCATTTGAATTCGTTCCTCGCTCCATAGATTTTATTTCCTGTTTTGTTCTGTATTTTTTAATTTTTTTTTACATTTATTTATTGTTTTTTGCTTGACATGTTTTGTTTCGTATATATTTCTGAGTTAATGAGTTCTTTTTTCGTTTCAATTTCTTTTTTGAGTGCTCCTCACACAATTGTATTGATATTTTGCTTTGACTATCTATATACAATAATAGAAAGCACTCCTTTTTGAGGATATAATAGTGTGAGCTGATGAGGAGATCATATATTTTCTTTATTTCGACTTCCTAATTTTTAATAAGATTTTTTTTTAGATAAATAAAAAAATATTTCAAATTTTATTATATATACATATATATGTATATATATCTAAATGCGACTTCGATATAAGAACAGAAAATATACTGAAAACATTAAATTTAGCATTGACTCGATTCTAACGATAGAATGTCATTGTCGACTTTTACAGCCTACCCTTTCAATAATCGAAATAAATTTATTTCATAAAGTGCGACTCTATCTGATGCGTCGAAAACGAAACCTAAAACCGGAGTGAAGTTGAGAGGTCACGGAGCTGACGCTGTGTCAAAACCGTGCCGACAAGCAGACGATCCTGGATAAAGACAAGGTAAACACGTCCTAACGCGAAACGGGATTACGTCTGCTCTTTTCCCCTTCTCAGCCAATAGGAAAATACCCCGGCTTATGACGTAGGAGTTACGGACTTCAGGGCCTTTTATCAGAGCAAACATGGACAAAGCGAACGAGTACTTAACACTGCAACTGCAACTGTTGTAAGTGGGAGGGTGGAACATGATACGTCCGATTGAAGAGGATGCAGGGCAGACTATCGGAAATCTTTTATCTAGGGGTAGGGGGGTGAAAATCGTGATAGAGTCTTATTTTTGTTCGTTTTCCGTTAATGTTCCTCATTCTAAAGAAAACTGAGGGTCTTGTTTACATCACTTCTGAGCTTGGGAGTGCAGCACTTCTTGTAAGACAAGAAAGAAAATACGCTTTCTGAGCTTTTGAGCACCATGAGAGATGAAAAAATAGAAGAAGGAGTTTTGTGAGGGAAGCAAAAATCAATTCGATATTAAATCTTTTGCTAAAGCCAGGAATTTTTGTCTTGTTTTGGGGGGTAAGTCTGGATTGCAGCTGCTGTCTTTTTGAGATTTCCAATAGATTTCATTGCGAAAAGAAAATGCTGGGGAATATGAAAAGTTAACTTTTCTAAAATTATCTGCATAATGTTGAAATTTAAAAAAAAAAAAAAATCCGAATCAGTTTGTCTTTTATATTTCTGTCGAAATCGTCAACGGAAAAGCTGGTATGCAACAGCTTTCTCATAAGAAAAAAAAAAGAAAGAAAGAAAAAATAAATAAATAAATGAAAAATAAACTGTGCAAAAATAGGAAATGATAAACTTGGAAAATAATAAAGATTAATAAAAAGAGAAAAAGGAAAAAAAATATTAAAATAAAATATTTTTGTTTCAAAAATGTTATAAAAAAATATATTTTATCTTCTGTTTTCGCGCCATTTACTTTTCACTTAATGTGCTTTGTTTTTGTTTCAATTCCTTTTTTGATGCTCCTCGCACTATTGTATTGATATATTTTGCCTTAACTATATTGATATAATATTAGAAAGCACTCCTTTTCGCGAATATAATCGTGTAAGCTGATGAAGAGATTATATTTTTTCACTTTTTTGTTTTTGTTTTCCGGCCTTTTTTCTTCTTCTCTTTTCATTAATCTTTATTATTTTCCAAGTTTTCTCTTTATTTTTAATTTAAATATATGTGGGTGTGTGGAAAGTANAAAAAAAAAAAAAAAAAAAAAAAAAAAAAAAAAAAAAAAAAAAAAAAAAAAAAAAAAAAAAAGATAAATAAATAAAAACTGTGCAAAAATAGGAAGTGATAAACTTGGAAAATAATAAAGATTAATGAAAAGAGAAGAAGGAAAAAAAATATTAAAATGAAATATTTTTGTTACAAAAATGTGATTAAAAATATATTTTATATTCTGTTTTTGCGTGATTTACTTTTTACTTAATGTGTTTTATTTTGTTTCAATTCCTTTTTTGGTGCTCCTCGCACTATTGTATTGATATATTTTGCTTTAACTATATTGATACAATATTGGAAAGCACTCCTTTTAAGCGAATATAATCGTGTAAGCTGATGAATAAATTATATTTTTTCATTCTTTTTTGTTTTAAGGCTTTTTTTCTTTTTCTCTTTTCATTAATCTTCATTATGTTCCACGCATTCTCTATATTTTTACCTTATTTTATGAGTTATATATACTTGCCGCTTACGCGCAATAAATAAAACTTAATAATTTTCTTCATTTTTCTATTTTTTTCTTTTCTTCCTTTTGATATAATTGTGCCATATATATATATATATGTCTGTATATATATACAGGTGAATTAGCCAAATGTCAAAAGTATTCGCCAATTTTCGAAACTCTTCTCCAAATGCAGATCTTAATTTGTTATCATTTATTTTCTTCCCATAAAAAACTATTTTACGGTAGTTTGTTTCAGGTTCATGTAATTTGAGCCCAATTCTAATTTTTTATGTAGCGCATCCATAGAAAATTATTGTAATCAAATCAAAAATACTGATTTGTTTAGAAAAATTCATTTTGACATAATTTTGAGGATCGAGTTAAGTATATATTTTTCTTTTCATTGAAAAATTTTGCCAAAATGCAATTTTATTCTTCAAATTTACGATTTTATCGCATTTGGCGATGTGGAGAATGCTTAGTGCCGACCCTGATATAGATATATATAAATATATGCACCTCACTGATACGCCTAAATTGCTGCCGTAAATTCAAAAGCTTCCAAATATCTAGAGTAATGTTAGGTTACATAAATTGCATCGAACATTCGAAGATAAAAAAGCTTTTAAGAAAGAAAGGAAGAAACCCTTTATTGCTATTATCAGATTACTTAAAAAGTATTTTAAATTTCGTCGCAAAACTACATCAACGTGTTTATTTCGAATGCATCATGCAATAGTGAATATGAAAACGATTTGCTTACTGGTCGACCAAAATCCTATTTCCATTTAAAACATCAATTTCGAAATGACTGCCTTTCTCAGATTTTTTAATTTGAGAGTGAGAAAGAGTTAAATGTTTAGAAGTTCAATTTTGAGAAGTGCAAAATTCGTAAAATTCTATTAAAATAATAAATGTTCGAAATCTCCATTTCACTCTGAAAGGAAGAATAGTTCTTACACAAACGATTTCGACTGAAAGAATAGCTTTAAATTAAAAGGGGAAACTTAATTTAAAGTTTTACTTTTAAATTTTAAAATGGGTTTTGAATGCTTTTTAATGTTTTTCAATCAAAATAATAAGGAAATAACCGTTAAAGTGTTTTATCCGACAAAAATAATCAATTTATTTTAAGACGCTAAACGCCTAGCAGAAAAATGAAAACATTTGCAAGCGATAATATTTTCTTTTAGCTTTCAAGAAATGATCTATACGAAGTGCAAAGAAGACAGTAAAAAAATCGTCTGATCTCATTAAACAGGCAAAAAGCATACTCGCTATGCAGATGTATAATGGAAAAACTAAAGCAAATTTAAATAACTCTTTCACCCAACACAAATTGCATTGAAAAGAGTTTTCGAAATTGGCAACATAGAACAAAAACCAATTATTCCGAATACAAAAACGTATCGCTAGAGTAGTACGAATTGCTTTGACACTTTCCTTCTCAAGCGTTAAACTTTTTTTTTTCGCTCTCAGTTAAGATAAAACGACCTTTTATTGCAGAAAAGTAATAAAAAAATTAGGTAATTTTCCTTGCGGGTTTGTTTTCTTAACTCTTCTGACGACTTTCAATGAGAAGGGTTGAAACAAAATGTCATCGTTTGCTTAAGGGGAGGGAGAGAGGGGTGAGAAAAGAATGATAAGAAGGGAAGCTTTTTTTTTCTTAGGTTCTTTAGTCGTTTTCGTTTGGCTATCTGTTTTCCTTTGCTGAAGTAATGGTTTCTAGATTTATTTTTGTGGTTAGCAGACTTCAGATAAAATGACAATTTTCTATCGAATTTTTCCGTCAAAAGGTTATAACAATATTAATATTCTCGGATCACCGATTTATTCTTTTATTTTAATTAAGAAAAATTAAAAATGTGCCAATTCCATCATCATAAGCTTGAAAAATTAATTAAAAATACAGTGTCTTACAAATATTTTTATAGGTAACGCATTTACTAATTTAATTTATAAAATCCATCACTTTCTTTTATTATGCATTTGTCTATCAGAATAAAAAATTAACTGTTTAATATAGAGAAAAAAATAACTCAAATTTAATAGAAGATCTGGATTTTAATAAAACTAATTCTTTAAGTGTCTTAGAGCTATTTTTCAGTCTTCTTAAACACATCTAATTATGAAAACTATTTTCAAAGTACTTAGAAAAATTAGTTTTCGAGCTTATATTTGCAATGTGTATAAAAAAATCAACAAATTCATCCTAAATTTCAAAATTGCACTTCAGGAAATATTTTATGCATAAAGTTTTAAATATCCTTTAATTTTTTAAATTAATTTTATTTTCTATAAATTCTAAACCCAATGAGGTAATAAAAAATACATCATAAGCATTCAAAAACCAAAATTTTCAAATATCATATATTAAGTTTTTCAAAAACCAATTTCATTTTTTTCAATGAAAATAAAAGGCGGTGTTTTTAAAGTAAATAAATATTTTAATGAATTATACTTCGTATAGTGCACCAAANAAAAAAAAAAAAAAAAGAACCATCCAGAATAATTTTTGATCTAATGATCACGTTCTGGAACTCAATCACAATGGCTCGAAAAGGTGAACTCAAATATGCTAATTAATGAGTGCAGACGGTATTTTAAGTTGCGAAATCAGGCACAAAAACGTACTTTCTGAGAATAAACATACCTTCTTTTCGACGCATTCGGATTTCAGACCCTCAAAATACAGGCGGTGGCCCGTCTCTGGAAAATATAGTCCTAATAGTTTGGTCAGGAGAGTGTTCCAAAGTTTGGACCCCTTAATGTTAATTTTAATTCTTGCGTATTTCACCATATCTCGAGAACTTTTTAAGCGAGTTGAAAATTTTTTGCATACAATTATAGAATTCGTTTATCCTAAGATAATGTCATACAAGAAAAAAAATTTTAGTAAATATTTATTATTTTTTATTATTTATTTAATAATGGACGAAAAAATGGCAAATCGTAAGATATGCAATTTATTGAATCATTTTAAAGAATATAATTTTATATGGCAAAATACAAAATTTGAGCAAAATTGGTCGAATAGAGAAGTTGAATTTCAAAAAAGAGAAACTCTCAGAAATTGAACTTAAATTTCGATTTCTGAAGAACTATTCGAATGATTTTGCTCAACTTTTGCATTTCGCCTTGTAAAATTAGATTCTTTAAAGCGGTGCAAAAATTTGTATAATATACCTTACAACTCAAAATCTTTTCTATCATTATTACATAAAATAATAAAAAATAATAAATATTTACTTAAAACTATTTTTTGGCATAGAATTATCTTTGGTTAAACAAATATTGTAATTGGGTGCAAAAATTTTTCAATTCGCTAACAAATATTCCAGAGGTATAGCGAAACACACTGTAAGTAGGGTTTACATTAAGACCCCTCCCCCGGCCAAACTACCTGACCATATTTCCCAGATTGCGGTTACCCCTATAATTTAGGATTCAAAAATTCGAATCCGTGAAGGAAAAGGTATGTTTATTCAGAGAAGGTACGTTTTTTAGTCTGATTTCGTAACTCTATTACCTAAATCGTCTGCACTAATTAATTAGCATATTTGAAGTCAACCACGAGAGCCATTAAGATTGGATCCTTGAACGCGAAGATCCGATCATCAGATCAAAAGTTATTCAGGGTGGTTCGTTTTTTTGGCACACTGCGCATTTATACCCAATACCTTTTGCATCCTTTCTGGTTGTCGCATAATTTAACTCTTAAACTTTTGTTCTTATTGGCAAAAAGCTAACCCAGATTACTTTTGGCCTCTTTATTTGAAGTAAATGCTCTATTACCTAAAATTTTCTTGTAGAGACCCATTATTGTCGACAAACCATTTTTGATCCTCAGTGATGATGCTCCTTAAAAACAGATAATATTCTTGAGAAGCGAATCGCAGACGTCAACGTGACGTCACAAATTTCTCTCCGTAAGAACTTCAGCGTTTTGTACTTCAAAATTAAACATTGGGCTTTTCAAATGATCATAAGTGGTTGAACTTGAAAAATTTAAAATTTAATGTCTTACTGATCTCACTAGTTGTTATTCCCCGGTTTGGATCAATTAATATCTTTATTTTATTTTATTTTATTTTATTTTATTTTATTTTATTTCATAACCATCGTTGAAAAGCCGACCCAATATTTGGGTTCACTAATCCTAATATTCAACTCCATAGCCTTTTGAACAAAGTTCAGAAGTCAAAGGATCAAGTATTGGGAGAAATTTGCCTTCGTGGAGGACTTTTCGATGGAACTAATCCCCTGTTGCGTTACAGGAAAGGAAAATCACGAAAACCTCCCACGGTTACTCCGATGGCAAGGGGACTCTAAAGAACTATCCGCTAACCACTGAGAATATTTTACATCAGCACTGTGGTCGGTGCAAGCCGGATGCGGAATTTGTATCGACCAGCCATCGCTGGGATTCGAACCCGGTTCACCTCATTGGAAGGTGAACGCTCTATCCCTGGAGCCATCACGGCTCAAGTGCGATACATTATTTATAATGTATAAAAATATTTAAAAGGAAATAAATTTACCGTCTTTGTTCATACAAGCTTCAAAACACTTCCTAAGTCTGCAGGCCCTGCACTGGTTTCTATGTGTTTTATCTATGGGGCACTTTCCTTTTAAATCGCCTTGAGCTTTACAAGTATAGACACGATTTCTATGAATACTTCGTTTGAAAAACCCAGAACAGCCTGTAATAGAAATGAAAAAGGAGAAAAAAATATTAGGCATCAATTGTTTTAAAAATCATTAAGATGTTACAGAAATTTACTTATACACATACGAAGAGTGCAAAAAAAAATTCAGTAAATGAGTAAATAAATCAAAAGCAAGCTATGTACCATTATTTGTACTTCATTATTAATTTTTATTTATTTATATTTATTTTTTTTTAAAATTAAATTAATAAAAACAAAATAAGTAAATTTAATTTATAAAAAATAAGTAAATAAAAATTAATAAAAGGAGTACAAACAATGTTATATAACTAGACATGTAAACGTTTCGGCTCTATAACAAAGCATGTTCTTAATAGTGCCAAAGTCCTGTTGATGTAACTTGTTTGTAATTTCATATGCACCTTTCCGTTTTTCGCTTTCGTTCTGTGTTTAAACTATGAAAAAGAAATTTTACTATAGTGCCAAAATGATCGTATGTCTGTCTATGTGGCAATATTAGTTCTGTTTTCACCTTGTTTCAGCTTCAAGTTGCAGCAATAAGTTAACTCATACCATTGTTTCTCCCGATAATATGGTATGAGTATGCACTTCCCCAGCATTTACCTGATTTATCGCTTTTAAATTTGTTTTCATTTATCTTATCTAAAGAGTATAAGTTTTGTTGATGTTCCATATTTTGAAATATTACTTGACATCTATGCCTCGATCGATGCAGGAAAAGATTTCTACATAACTATATCTCTTGTAAGTATATACAACTATTTTTTTAAAATGACGTTTCAATCTGTGCTCGTGATTTTTTCTTCCACTTTAATAAATTTTCTGCTGCATGAGATTTTTGAACGGATCTTAGGTATTTTAACGCCGTTGATTTCAAATTTGCTAGTGGTTTCTCTCTACAAGCTACAGCTTTTATGCAATCTAATAACATCTTCTAACCAGGATTTTTTTTTAAATTCACGCAAGTGAATACAGCATCGTGAGTTCGCATCCCAACGGCCGAAGAATATCCGTGTATTAAATGGTGACTGGTACACGTTAAATCTGTCGGGGTCACAAAATCCCATAACAAATCAATACCTTGAGGGGTATTGAATTGGAGATGGATTGTTTTCTGGTTCAGGTCGAAATTATAATCGGCGAATGAATGAATGGAGTATGCTTGGTTCAACCATATAAAACGGGCTGTGACTTGTGTGTGGCTTAAGTCGGATTCTTGGCCATCGATATCGCCACTGAAAAACCAAGAAAAGCACCCTTTGTCTTAAAAATTCGCTTGTCTTCAAGCAGGTTTGCTAGTATTGGCAGGTTGCATAATTAACGATAACAACAACGTAAGGCATAATAGGATATAAAAATAATACATTTCAATTGATGATACAATACGTTATGATCAAATGTGCTTTGTCTTACATCTTAGTTTCAAATAAGAAGACAAGTGTATACATATGTAAACATGATCTTATACTTTCTTTACTAACTTGTACATTTGGGGAAAAAATAAACTGGACTTAAAATATCATTTTGAAAAATATGGGTAGAACAAAACGAATTTAGGTTTGAGAACCGCACACCCGAATCAGTTAAGATCAAGTACATGTTTAAATGCAGCAAAATATTCGTTCCAAAGTTTGTTAACAAAAATTCAATTATGTAAAAAAAAAGTCCAATACCAATATATACTAATCTGAATAAACTATACATTTAAAAAAGCATCATCCAATTAATATGATGAAAAAGCACAATATTCTAAAATGGTTTCCTTCTCTTGCTCATCAAGAGAGTAAACTCATCTGCCTTGAAATTTAATAAATAAATTTTGAAATCAAAACAATTTGGAAAGAAAAATTTAAAACTCTAGTACAATTTGACTGTTTTAGAATTCTGATTAAGCTTTAAGTAAAGCATGAAATCTAATTTAATGTCTTAAATTAGATGTAATTTTTTAATTTAACAATTTTTGTTGCAATTAAATTTAAACATTATATTTAACTAAGGAAAAAAATAATTTTTAAATAAATTTTTCTATTTGATTTAACAACTTTATAGTTAACAAGCAATAAATAAATATTAAATATCATTAACAATCATTAAATAAACACTAAATATAGTTAATTAACAATTAATGTACATTAAATATAGTTACAAGCATTTGATATACATTAATTATAGTTAACACACATTAAATATGCCTTAAATATGTTAAACAAACATCAAATACACACGAAGTATAGTTAACAAACATTAACTATGCGTTAAGTATAGTAATCAACATTTAATATAATTATCAAGTAATGGCACTAAATATTATGTGTTTTCATTAAAATATAATTGAATTCATTTTTTTGCATGTGATATGTATGTTACCAAGAAAGATCGAAATCTGAAGAACGTCAACTTTCACCGGTGAATGTCAACAATGGCATAGTTTTTTTTTTTCAACGTCTGAAATATATGCTCTATCTGTTTTGATATTAATTTATTGATGAATATTTACAATAAATATTTATTCGATATTTTAATATCCGATCAGGATATGTTTGAGAAAGCCTAGGTTTTTGGAATACCTGGCAGGTGTGAGGATAATGGCCAATATTCTCTATTTCACTCTTATATATATTTTTTAAAGATTAATAATCTTTGCCCGATATACATATACCCAGAAATCGCTTCACTGATGCTCTTTTTCTTCTTTTTTTGTTCCATTGTGTGATATACACTTGTCCGGTATTTCCTACTGTGATTTTTTTTAAAATTAAGTGCTACTGCCAGGTGTACATTGGCCCTGCTTTCTCAACACTAATTTTTTTCCTAATCTGTACTAATTGTATTTTAAAATATCGAATAAATTTTAAAATATCAATAAGTAATTTAATATCAAACATAACAAATAATTCAGATACTTACCAAAGCGACTATGCAATTATTGACATTCACCGGTGAAAGTTGACATTCTCCAAATTTCGCTCCTTTATGACAGTGTTTCCCAAACTTATGACTTTTGTGTACCCTTTTTAAATTTTTTGTAGCGCTGTGTACCATCATAAAAAAATGAATGTATTTTTTACTATAAAAAAATTGCCCAAAAATTAAAAATCACAACTGGCTGTTGACACCACTCATTATTAACTGTTAAGTAAAAAAATAGCCAATAGAAAAATACGCAATCTTAAATATTTACGGCTAGAATTGTTTTTAAATAAAAAAATTTGAAAATTTCGTTCGCATAAGAACGAGTACCCTCGCTAAACTGTTCCCGTACCCCTGGGGGTACGCGTATCACACTTTGGGAAACACCGCTTTTCGGTAACATGTACATAGGCATAAGCATTCAACGTACAGAGTTAAAACAGAATAATCGAATGACAATATTAATGAAATCCATATATTTAACTATTCTTTGAAATATAAGAGTTTCTCGGTTTGTTATATCAAATTATTTATTTTTTCATCGAAAGTAATTTTAAAAATAATATTCGGTGCATAATCGGCAATTCTTGAAAAACCTTACGAACATAACAAATCTTTGACAAAAATGCTCATTACTAAATTAATAACCCGAACAGTTACTTTAGTTGCGTTAAATTTTTTTTTCTTCATATAATCGAGGGAATGTTTTGTTATACATATGAAACAAAATTCTAAATGAAAAAAAAGTAAATGTTATGTATTTTTTAACCTTTAATATACGCCACACATCGCCCCAAAAACGACTGCAAACCATTAGGTTTTTAATCTCGGTCTCACTGTAGAAGCGTATAAATAAATTAATGCAAGGCCATAAAATTATGTCTTTTTTTTTTTTAAATATTTCTGCTACCGTCGTGGGATCGTTCGAAAAAAGTGACTGAAAAAACTAGGTAAACTTTTTGCATTCATCTGAAAAAGAATGTTCAATTATATGCACACAAAAAAAATTATAATTTCACATTTGGCATCTGTTTTGGCGAATTTCTTTCTCAGCGTATGCGCCTTGCAGTCATCAAGTATCGGGACTCTCTGTTCAGAAATGATAGAAAATTTTAATTGGTTCCCGACATGCAGAAAAGAATTAAGAGAAAAGAAAAAGGAAAAAAAAATGTAGATGTATGGTTCCATTTTATCGTTCGAAAATGTTTGAAGCAAGAAAGCTAATGATCCTTATGGAATGGGTTTGTTGAGTATTATTTTTCACCAATAATTAACAAAACTAACTGACTATGTCTTTTGCGTTTTATTACTTTTCAATTTTCATTTTGCGCATATTTTAAACGCATGTGTATTAGATCACCTATTTACTGTATATTTTTCTATCATACTTGATTTTTTTCACATTGAAAAATTGCATAAATATGAAAAAGCTGTCAACTTTTACAGTATTAACCTTTACGAGACTGGTGAGTCATAAATGGAATCGAATGGAATGAGAATCAGGATAGAAAAAAATAAAAAGTGGTAGCTTAAGTTTGGGCATGGCCAATTTAACAGACTTATTTTCGCTTTAACCGAAGATCTAACACAGGGGTTTCCAACTTACATGAGGTCGGGGGCCGCAATTAAAAACACCAGTCAAATGGCGGGCCACAACTTTATCAAAATTTTATACAGAACTCTTTTATGTTTGAAGGAACATTAATCATTGCTGTCAGATTTTTATAAAAGTTTTTTTAATATTTAAAAAAAGACAAAATAACAAGCATTACAAATAATGCTTGTTACGTATCATTTTGAATCTTCTCTTAATTTGAAACTTAGTGACAAGATTATTTTTACTTTCAAATTTAATTCTGTGATAAATTAAAATTTTTTTCGACTTATTAGGAATTATAGCAACAACTAAAAAATTCTCGAGCATCTGAAAATAATTTTTTTTTTCCGCTCATGCGATATTCAAATCAAGGAATTTAGATAAAACATGATATTCATTCCCTCTTTCATGCACTTTAAAATTTACAAATGTAAATAATTTCGCCAAAATGAGTGGCTTCAAAAAACTAAATTGGAGGATCTCTGATACGCACATGCTAAATTATGACTCACAAAATAAAAAAAATTAAGAAAAAGAAATTAAAAAAGAGAGCACTATTATTTTTGTATTTGAATAAATATTTTCCTGGATGCAAAACCTGAGAAAAAAAAATTTTTGCACCGTTGTTATGTTAAATTTCACGGATGACAAAAAAATTAGTATTTCATACCTGCCAACTTTTAATCCCTTCCATTTTCATTTTGCCCAGTGGTATTAAAATGGAATAAAAACTTCAATTTTAAGTAAACAAATACGTTGTATTTGAGAAAACATAAGTTAACAACCATGATAGTAACGCATATTAATATATGTGCTTATTTTTTGTAAGAATAGTGGTGATCAAAATCATCTTAAAATTAAGTTTATAAAAGGAAAAATAGTATATACTTACTACCACTTCAAATATGAAAATAAAATCTTCCGGAAGAGTTGGGAGGTATGGTATTTATTTTTAGTAACGAGAAAAGTATTTTAAGCTCATATAGATTTTTTACGAGAATTCTCCGCTATGAAAACTAATAAATTTTAGTTCGCGGACCACAAAAAAAGGCTCCGAGGCCCGGATGCGGCCCGCGGGCTGCCAGTTGGAAACCCCTGATCTAACACATCCATTCCCTGCTTGTTAAAAGTGTAAGTATATAATTTTAAATTTGAACTAAGTAGTGGTGAATTAAATAAAGCAAACTATTATTACCCCACCCACAAATAAGCTGCTATAAAAATAGTTAGGCTACCAGTTTTATCTTTTTTGCCCCGATTGTCCCCAAGATGAGAATGCATATACATACTTGTCAATTCTTCCGGTTTTACCGTAAGATTTTATTTCTATATTTAATGTGGTGTCAAAATTTATAGAATCTGATTTTATTTTTCTTTAATTAAACATGGTTTAAAATGATTTTGAATATCATTAGATTTGAATAATTTAAACATATACATGATAAGCTTGCTCACTGTCTCATTTTTTAATTGTTATCTTAATTTTTACGAAACACCTACATAAATTCTTAATTTCATTGGCATTACCCTACCACTAGAAAAACATATTTTCGAAAAGCGTAAAAGTTGGCAGGTGTGCATATATGACTCGCCCGTCTCTATGAGATTAACTAATGATATTAGGCTGGAATAGCCTGGTAGATAGGGCACTGGGCCAACGCCTCCTATAACTGAAAGCCTCCACACGGTTTTTTTATAGGTAGTCCGATCAGACCACTGTTAAGGATATCCACTTTCCGAACGAGTCATTTAATACAAAATCTAGTTAAAATAAGATAGTGGTAGCAAATATATGACTAAAAATTTGTTTTATATATGAATATTATTGGTTTGCCTTATTCACTTGTTAACCACTACAGATTCAATTCTCAAATATATATGACATACCTGCCAACTTTTAATACCTTCCATTATCATTTTTCCCAGTGGTATTAAAATGGATTTAAAACTTCAATTTTAAGCAAACAAATACGTTGCATTTGAAAAAAACTTAAGTTGACAACCATGATAGTAACGCATATTAATATATGTGCTAAATTTTTGGAAGAATAGTGGTGATCAAAATCATTTAAAAATTAAGTTTATAAAAGAAAAAATAGTATATATTTACTACCACTTTAAATATGAAAATAAAATCTTCCGGAAAATCCGGAAGAGTTGGCAGGTATGACATGATAAATTCCTCTCAATTACTTTCATAGAAGGTTTTGGGTTCATGCGTACAACTGGTTATAAAAGACCGTGTGGAGGCTTTTTGATGTAGGAGGTGATGACTGGGCCCATGACCAAGATTTCGTGGGTTCGATCCTAGTCAGCCGAAGACTCCCTTTGTCGTAAACGGTGACTGATGCAGGTTAAATCTATCGAGTCCCAATGTCCTCCATGTTCCCATCACAAATCAATAACTCTGAGGGTATTGATCCAGGAGTTTCCTTGTGTGCTGGATTGGTTCAAAATTGCAAGGCTACGGAGTTGAGCATTGGTAGTCGTAAACCCAAAATTCGGTCGGCTGTTCAACGACTGGTATAAAAAAATAAACTAAATAAACTAATGGTATTAATTTATTTAACCTATTCCTTAATACAGACGCGGATATTGACCTCTTTGTATAGATGTAAAAAGTACCTTTTTGAAAAAGTGATAAGATACTTGCGCTTTAATTAAGCGGATACTTTGTAGCGTTAGTTACCATTTTATTTATTTATTTATTTTTTCAAATTTTCGGTCAAATATTTTTAGATTGCAATCAGAATTTATCTTAATATCGTAACATTAGTTAATCCGACGGAAATTTTAAGAAATTAAACATTCAGTTTACAAATCTTCCGCTTAATGAGTGAATTGGGTATCAAAATGATGTATTCTTTGGTGCTTTATTTGGTGGGTCTTAAAACATTTTATTAGATATTGTCATACTTACCAACTTCCCGGTTTTTAGTTTAAGATTTTTACTCAGATATTAAAGGTGGTATGAAAACTTGTGGCTCACCTTTCGATTTCAATTATTTTGTCAACCACAACTTTAAAAAAAAAAATTAAAGACGCACATAAAAATGGGGCGACCAACTGTCTACGTTTTGTGAGTAAATTTCTTTTATTGATAGCATACTTTATTTTTAAATATCTGATTCTTCGTTTGATAAATTTGATTTTTAGAGTTATTTTTCACACCACAACATTCAAGATTTGATGATTCACACCACATGATTCAAGAGTTCATATAAAATCCGGTTTATTCCAGTTATTTCTAGGTGAGGGTATTAAAATGGTGACAAACTTTACCAAAATTCTAAAAACTTCAGTTTGATGAGGTGAGTTGCCCTTTCACCCTTGCGGTGCTCTCTTGTCAAACGAAAGACACTCATTTCTGGCTTGATTTGCATGACTTATGACTGGCGAGCTCGGCATGGTCATGCGTCATCAATAATCAGAAACAACAACAATCGGAATAATTTTGAGGGTTAGGTGTCCAATATTTTTTTTAATGCCTTAACTTTTATGTAATGGTTGAATATCTCTAGTGTATAATAAATATATATGTTAAGTATCAAGTTAAAACTTCTATTTTTGTCTCATAAAAAATTTTGTGATGAGAGTACAAAGTTTATATGATAGTGCCTGGTGCTTTATAAATTTAAATATCTTATCCTTTATCCAACGGTTAAATATCATTAATGTATAATAAATATTAAAGTGAAGTATCATACGAAAACTGCTGCTCTGAAAGGTTTTGTGTTCTTCCATCTAATAAACACTCTAAAAAACAATATGATTTTATGCAATGTTTAGATGTAATCAAGATCAATCCTGATTAAAGTATCACGAAATAAAAAAAATCTACTTTAAATGTACTTTTCGAAAGCTTTAACTCCAAACTGTGCATTTCATTCTTTCAATATCAGTGAAGAGATTCTAACAACTATTCTAGTGAGAAATACGTGGAATTAAAAATAATTTCTTGTTATTTATTTTATTCTCTCAATATCAGTAACGAGATTCTAACAACTATTCTAGTGAGAAATATGTGAAACTAAAATTAATTTCTTGTTATTCATTTTATTCTCTCAAAATCAGTAAAGTGACTTTAACAATTATTCTAGTGAGAAATACGTGGGATTAAAAATAATTTCGTGTTATTTATTTCATTCTCTCAATATCAGTAAAGATATTCTAACAATTATTCTAGTGAGAAATAAGTGGAACTAAAATTAATTTCTTGTTATTCATTTTATTCTCTCAATATCAGTAAAGATATTCTAACAATTATTCTAGTGAGAAATACGTGGAACTTAAATTAATTTCTTGTTATTCATTTCATTCTCTCAATATCAGTAAAGAGATTCTAACAACTATTCTAGTGAGAAATACGTGGAACTAAAATTAATTTTTTGTTATTCATTTCAGTCTCTCAATATCAGTAAAGAGATTATTATACAATTATTCTAGTGAGAAATACGTGGTGTGGAATTAAAAATAATTTTGTGTTATTTATTTTATTTTCTCAATATCAGTAAAGAGATTCTAACAACTATTCTAGTGAGAAATACGTGGAATTAAAAATAATTTCTTGTTATTTATTTTATTCTCTCAATATCAGTAACGAGATTCTAACAACTATTCTAGTGAGAAATATGTGAAACTAAAATTAATTTCTTGTTATTCATTTTATTCTCTCAAAATCAGTAAAGTGACTTTAACAATTATTCTAGTGAGAAATACGTGGGATTAAAAATAATTTCGTGTTATTTATTTCATTCTCTCAATATCAGTAAAGATATTCTAACAATTATTCTAGTGAGAAATAAGTGGAACTAAAATTAATTTCTTGTTATTCATTTTATTCTCTCAATATCAGTAAAGATATTCTAACAATTATTCTAGTGAGAAATACGTGGAACTTAAATTAATTTCTTGTTATTCATTTCATTCTCTCAATATCAGTAAAGAGATTCTAACAACTATTCTAGTGAGAAATACGTGGAACTAAAATTAATTTTTTGTTATTCATTTCAGTCTCTCAATATCAGTAAAGAGATTATTATACAATTATTCTAGTGAGAAATACGTGGTGTGGAATTAAAAATAATTTTGTGTTATTTATTTTACTTTCTCAATATCAGTAAAGAGATTCTAACAACTATTCTAGTGAAAAATACGTAGAATTAAAAATAATTTCTTGTTACTCATTTTATTCTCTCATTATCAGTGAAGAGATTCTAACAACCATTTAAGTAAGAAATACGTAGAATTAAAAATAATTTCTTATTATTCATTTTATTCTTTCAATATCAGTAAAGTGACTTTTACAACTATATTCTAGTGAGAAATACGTGAAATTAAAAATTATTTCTTGCTAATCATTTTATTTTTCTCAATATCAGTAAAAGGGTTCTAACAACTATTTCAGCAAGAGGTGCGTGAAATTAAAAATAATTTCTTGCTGCTATAACGAGTAATTATTTTTCTGTTCAACAAAAAGCTAACAAGTTTTTAGCGCGTGATTCCATTTTCCGTAACCGATTCCAATTCATTTTAGAATTGCGAGATTCGAAAGCGAACAAATTTTTCTCTAACATTTCCCATTTCGAAAAGTAAATTAGGCACGTAAATTAAGGATCAAACTCATACACGCGGAGAAATGGAACAAGTTGCAACAAATCTTCCTTCACTCTTTTAGTCATATGCACAGGGTAAAGTGAAGTTTGTAAGAAGGAATAAAGTATTTAAATACCCGGGCACGTGCCGTAGGGGGTGAGTATCATAAACCAGGCATTCATGCCCCGGAATCATTCCCCCTTTCGGATGCAATTAAAGTAAATTTCCACTAACAATCGTCTGCTTTTCCACAATGTGGCACGCTATTCGTACTTCTCCCCCTCCCCTAACTAAATGAGACGGGGTCTTTCAAAAGATTTTGCCGTGTGTGTGCTTTGCAAATAAGTGCCCAGGCATCATAACGCGTGATCCTTAATTGAGTCAAATTTTAAATAAAATTATTAAGCGGTATTCCCTTCCCTTCTTCCTGAAGGAAAGAGAACAGCGTGAGTTTAATTCGTTAAAAATCTCTCTTCTGAAACAAGTAGTTTAACTGCTTTTCAAAACTTAGTGCTATAAAAGGCCGTCCGTAAAGCGAAAGAGTAATAATTTTATTGAAGTATATTTCAGGATATAAAACAGAGGATACTTTAAGACCTCTTGTTTCTGGTTTTGCACTGAAACCTCTAATCTTTACCAATAATGTAACATTCTAAATATGAAATAGGTTTTTATCTTTTTAATTTTGTGATTTTTAACCTAATTCTTAAAATCAGAAGGATAAAGCTCACCATTTGAATTTCAGTGTTTTTAGGAAAGTTTTCAGTGTTCTAAGGCTTACTTTTGGTTCAAATCATTTTGCCAGGCAGCAAATTAACAACAGTCGCAGTGTTCTTACAAAAATTCGAAAGAGGTAGGCAATTTATTTTAAACTAACAAACAAAAGTTTTTAATTTGATTTAAAGCTCGCAAAATCTTTAGCTTTCAGAATTCATTAAAAAAAATATCGCGATTTTGTTTATTTATTGTTACAACGTACATTTGTATGCTTGTCTGCTCAATTAGGGCTTATAAGCCATTGCACATAGAAGGACCGACAGCACAATATAGAGAAGGACATCACGAGCATACAACTTGGGTAGAACTGGATTCGAACCCACTACTTCCAATCTTTTGCACGGCGTTTGGCCGGTGATACCGCTCGGACAAGATGACCCCAATAACACAGTGATAAGTCTTGTAACTGAATATTGCTACTTAAATTGTTATTATGCCGTGCTATCAATATTTAATATTTTGGCCGGGATAGCCTGGTCGGTAGGGCGCTGGGCCCAAATTCAAGAGGTCGTGGGTTCGATCCTCGCCGGCCGAAGACTCCCCGTGTAGTAAATGGTGACTGATGCACGTTAAATCTGTCGAGTCTCAAAGTCCTCCATGTTCCCACAACAAATCAATACCTCTGGGGGTACTGATCCAGGAGTTTCCTTGTCTTCTGGATTGGTTCAAAATTACAAGGCTACGGAGTTGAACGTAAGTAGTCGTAAACCCATGAAATTGGGTTGGCTGTTCAACGACGATTATAAAATAAAATATTTAATATTTAGTTTTACTAAAACATTTATTCATTCGATGCACAGCTGCTTACGATTTGAAAATGTTTAATTTTATCTAAAATCGTTTTTTTCTGTCGAATTTTATCGGAAATATAATGAAAATTAGAATTTCAGAAATATTTTAAATCAGTGAAAGAAAACCTAAAATCAACTGTAAATTTTTATCAACTCTACTGGTAGAATAATGGTCACTTCATTGGGGGGGGGGNGGGGGGGGGGGGGTCTAGCGCTTTATCCTCAGATTCACCACGCCTCATACTAGTACTATTTGAGATACTTTTTGCTTTTAAATTTTCGATATGTTTTTTCTCTGTTAATGAATGATAGTGTGCCATAGGTTCGCCATACCTGACCTATAATATACAAAAAATGCTAAAAATAAACTGTATCTTTATTTTTGTAATAATTAAAAGAAGTTAATTAAGTTTAATTAAATGAATTTAAATAAATATTTAATCACATTAAATAGTTTATTTTATTCTAAGCTGCACATTTCTTGGCAGAAATTGCATTGTATGCCATTATTTAAAGTTCGCGGGTTTCAGGAGGACGTTGCTCAAAGTATTTAAGTTCTGACGATTTTAGTTTATATTTTCCCCAACTAGCAGTAAATATTGAAGTTATGTAAGGATAATAAATATAAATAATTAAAAAAAAACATTTTTGACAAAAACAAAAATAACATTTTTTAAATGTATATTTGTTATAATATAGAACATTTCTTAAATTAACACGCTCAATTAATATTCTTAAAGTCACAATTATTTAACATTTAAATGTTCTATATGACACTTTCGGTTTTTAAACGAAATAATGAGAAATACCATTTGCAAAAATATCCCTAATCGATATCAGGAAATAACATATTTCATTTCTTCAAAAATCCCTATTTGTCCCTCTTCGGTCTTTGAAAGGAAACAACTTCCCAGCATCTGAATTTCTAATTACCATCACATGAAAAGAGGTACCAGGGAAAAATTAATCTGAATAATTCTTCGCTACCCCTTCTCACCCCTTTAAGTTGTGGGTATTCATACCCTCCCCTCTTCTTTTCAACCTTGCATTATCTCCTTATGATTGGTTGGTTGAAACGTCTAGGCGCCAAAAAGCGTTTTCAGTAATAATACTCGCAAGATAGAAAATTTTCCCTCTCTGCCGGCTGCTCTTAACTTCGATGAAAAATTGCCACCCATTCGCAGTTATTTATCAAAAGAAGACTCATGATTGGATGGAATGCGAAGGTCACGTGAGCTAACGTAGTTTGAATATCATTTTTGATTAGAGGCTCTTTTCTAGCTTACAAAACTGATTTTTTGGCTGAGTAGTAGAAAAATCGTTTGCAAGAAGTTGCCACGTTTAGATAATGGGAAATTGGAATTCTTTTCATCAAAAAAGATAGCCGAAATATTTAAATTTTCTGGCCATAAATTCTCAGATACTGCTGTACAATAATTTTACGCCGTGGTTGTTCATATTTTCTTCGATTAATGAAGAAAGAAATGAATTTATATGCAATAATATTTTAACCAACAAAAGTAACTAATTATATTGGAAAAACCAAGAGTTTTCGAATCGAACTACAAAGGATTAAATTAAATCCTTTAGTTGTGAGAAAGATAAATATTCTAATATATAAAACGTTTGTGATGGAAATGAAACAATGCATTGTATTTTAAAATATAATCAAACATTTTTTCGCACTTTTTAGTGAAAAGCTAGAATGCGTGTAGAATTTATTATAAGTATAGTAGTGAAACTAGCTTTCCTTATTTAATTAATAAATTAAAAATAATGTTTCGACTTATTTTAAAATTTTCTACTATTTCTGTATTTCTACATTTAAGAGTTTTATTCAATCATAATAGATCTGAGTGAATGGATGTTACGTTAAACCAATAATATAAATATACATAATTATTTTGTAATTTCTTTTCTCTATGCCTTAAAAAAAATCGTGGATTAATCGTAAAAACTTACTACCGCAGCAGGACGTACTCATTTGTTTAGAAAATTGTTGCCATTTTTTCAAGCTTTAAAAGAATGCGTGGACCCCTTTACCCACTCTCAGAAATAAAACTTTCACTTTTGACGGTATAGCAATCCTTGAGCTGCATTTCGGTTAGTTTTGATAAAAATTACGTCAGGAAATCAGGGGATTTGCGAAGATTAACTCGTAAATATATGACAGAGATTTGTTCAAAAGATTACCTTACCGTTGTGTACTGTAAAAGATTGTTAACTAGAAGGAAAACTAGACGATCGAAAATAAAGTAACATGGCATGGTGGTCAAGGAGTCGGCCTCGAATCAGGAAGATCGTGAGATTGAGTGGGTTTAATCTATTCTTCTTCAGGCACTACAAGTTTTTTTTTTTTTTTTTTTTTTTAAGGTAAGAAATGGAATTGCAAAATATTTCTTTAATTTTCACGAAATTCATTTCCTTGCCGAAGTGGCGATAGCTATTGCGTCAATTTGACGAAAAATTCGCTAGGAGCATGTGCCTGGACACGGTTTTGTCAAAAACGAAGAAATTTTCCTGACATTTGAGCATCGATTTTTTACAGTGCAGGCTTTAACATTGAAATAGAAATTATATGCAACTCTTTAGTTCCATACAAGGTCCGTTGCAAACCCACTTGCGGTTGTTCATTAAAAGAAGATTCATGATTGGATGCAATGCAAAGATCACGTTAGCCAACGTAGTTTAAATGTTATTTTTAAGTTTGCTTAAAATTAGCGATATATTTTCTTCCATTGGACACACCATTTATGTCATAAATTTTTTATATAGATGCATACTTTCAAATCATTTGTAAAATAAAAGAATCCTTTTTTTTTGCATATATATAATAGAAAGCAGGTGAATTAACTAGATGTTTACATACCGTCGCAACTGTAGATTCCGTAATGTTTTCCTGAGCTTCTGTCACCACAAACTCTGCAGGGGATGTCAAGGAGTCGATCCTCTAGTCGAAAACAATTAGAAAGAAAAAGAAGAAAACATCTTAGATAAAAAATTTACCCTCAAATATCATAAATTAGATACAGTGATCGCTGCGTCCCAACAATAAGTGAAAAGTAGTAGCCAATTTATGTTAAAATATAGGTTTCAGACTTCACTTTATCTTGAAAAGAATACCATTAACAATTTTAGAACTGCATATGATCACTTAAAATATTACCATATCGTGGTTTAACATATTTTAGTTTAAATAAGTGAAAAAAGTTCATAAAATACATGCATCTTAATTTTCCCTACAACTTTTACTTTTTATTTTAACAGGACGCAGCAGTCACTGTAAATGCAAATATATGATCCAACAAACAGGAATACCACAGGAGACTATTTATGTAAAAAGTGGTAGAAACTCAATTCCCTTTTAATTATTTGCTATATCTTTAATTATTCAATCGTATCTACCTCTATGACTTACATTCATATACAATTATTCATATAAAATTTTTTGCATTCTGAATCTGAAAAAAAAAATGCCATAAGAATTTGCTAATTTTAATTTGTTTTATTAAAATTTCGAATTTTATTAGTCAGTACTTTTTGCATTTTTAGTTGCCCGTGGCAACCCTGATAAAATGCTATTAGTATATAGTTAATAAGATATATTACGAGAAAGTAAGATAGTAGATAGTAAGATATATTACGAGAAAAGGATAGACCTTTCTTTTTTAAATATATAATTCATGTACATTGTATATTTTCCCCAGTTTTCTGTATTATTTAAAAAAAATTTATTTATTTATTTATAATTTACATTTTTGTGACTCATTCCCATCTCGCTATTAAGCTTTTATTTTTATGTCTGTAGGGGAGAGTGGGGTCAATTGTATCATTTTTTACTTAACTATTTTTAACTAACAAAAAATCCAATATATTATCAGTATTAATTGACAGACGAGTAAAGTAGACTATTCTCTACTAGAAAAAAAAANCCTTGTGCGCCACCTAGGAACCAAATCTATAACCCGACACTCGAAATTTTTGCTCTGTTACAATCGTACCCTGTTACAATTGACCCCACTCTCCCCTACTATAGTTTTATATTTTTAATAAAATTTTGCACTTTAAAATTCTTTCAAGTTCCAAAGAAATATTCTATAATTTTGTTTATAACTATAGATAATTTTGCCATTTTTAAAATCTTTAAAAATAATGCATCCAAAATAAATATGGCTATTCAAAAACAAATTTCATTTCTCAATGAGCATTCATTTCAATTTATTTTTCTATGAATACTTTAACTCAATGCATCTAACTTTTCTTATGCATCTAACTTTTCTAACTATTCTTAAGTTCTATATTAAAATTGTGAGACATTTAAATTCTTAAAATATAATTTTTTGTAAAATGAATATAGCAGTTCAGAAATAAAATGCAATTTAATGGACATTTACGAACAATTTCACTCAAATGTACTTAACTTTACATTTTATATTATCTTTCCATAATTTTGCCATTTTAGACAATTACCGACAAACTGCAAAATTTTGTAAATTTTTGAAAAATAACAAACTCTAAAAATAAATATAGCAATAAAAAATAAAATGCATTTTTCAATGGACATATATAACTTTAACTCAAATGTACCAACTTTAAGTTTTACATTAACTGTCTTTAATTTTGTCATTTTTAAATTCTTAAAAAAAATTGAACCCAAAAATAAACCTAGCAATCCAAAAAGAAAATACCTTTTTGAATGGACGTATATGAAAACATTAATTCAAATGTATTGTTACGCTCCATATTAATTATCGATAATATTTTTAACTATCTATAAATTTGCAATTCTTAAAAACTAATTTTATTCGAAAATAAATACACCTATTCAAAAACAAAGTGCATTTTTCAATGAAGAATATGAATACTTTTACTCAAATCCAACCTTTCGTTTTAGATTAAGAAAATGGTGAAAAGTCCAAAAATAACTCCTGTTCCTGCGAAAGATGAAAAAAAAATAATTCGTTCTTAATTATGCTCCTCATCGTATCTAATTTTCCAGAATGCATCCCAAAAAACAAGAATAAAGATCCTGGTAATATATATACTTCTTAGTCTTAGCTTCGAAGACTTCTTGCGCCAAAGTCATGATGGGATGGTTTAATTTATGGCGCAATTTGGCGCACTGAAATAATCAAATAAAGAACGGCAACTACTTGAACGAGGAGAAAAAAGTCATAAATAATGATAACAACATGCTGAGCTTACATTCATGGAATGATCTAACTGGAGCACATAATTATAAAGTAAACTGTGTTATTAACAATACGAATAATTTTTAATAATATTTCCAGGACGGATAGTTCCTTCCGTTATTTTTAAAACAGTTCATTTATCTTTGGAAGAGAACGTAATTTTCATAACATTGCGGGCATTTCATTATTTTTGATGAAGATTGCGTACAAAAAGTTTATTTGGGAGAAAATCGTTTCGGTTGCCAGAGGAGAATAGCGTTTAGGCTTTTATGCAAATTATTAAACGCTTGAGATTTAATCGCTTAACTTTTTGCTTAAACACCTATTTTGAATATGTTGTTTAGGACGCTAGTAGTTTCATGGTAGATTGCAGGTCATCCAATAAAAAAGTTATGCTTTAATTTTATATTATCAAGAACCTGATTCTGAAGAAGCGTTACTATTTGCATAAATTTCTTGTAACTAGTTAAATTATGAGTATAATGTATTTTATTTATTAAAATAATATACTTTAAACAATATTTATTAAATACATAAAATAAAAATTGATTGAATTTTAGAATAAAATTATTTTATTTGCTATAAGGAAAATAATGAAAATTAAAATAGTTTTTTTTAATGCATCTATTAAAACGAATGAATCTATACGATAAATTTCCTTCAGCTTTTTTCCATAGTATATTTTTATTATTATTAAACATCTAAATCAAGTAACTGAAAATTTTAGATAATTCAGGTGCCAAGTAAAAAGGCTTTGATTGCCACTTTCGGCTCACGGACCATAGATTGTGCATTTCTGTTGTAGGTTCAAAAAACAAGCTAATGGGTTAAATTATAGACAAATGACCAAGTCCGATTTGCGATTTTTCAATTAAATTTTTTAATTCAGAATCTTTTTAAAAAATGGAATATTCTCATAGTTTAGCGGAAGCCCTTGTTTTAAATTAAATCAGACAATTCAGCTTTATCAAATATTTTAAATGCCAGTGTTGTTTACTCTAGCTTATAGCTCTATTCAAAAAATTATTTATTGCGCTTTTTGTAATATTTAATTATTTTTAATAGTTATGCAATATTATGTGAATGATCAACATTATTATAGTAGCAGACTACCAAAATTCATTATTATTCGATATTTTGTTATTATAGTAGTATAATTAGCCTAATCGACAGCAGAGCTAAACAAAACGTTTTGTTCATGTGTTCAAATTTTGTTCACGTTATCGTTATGGGGTAATTATACGAGATAATAATAAGAAGAAAAAGATTCATTCAGTTAATTTGTACCTAATTACCGGTGTGATCAGCGTTATATACAGTAATGCTAACTAACACGTTTTTGCCTGAACCGGCGCAAAGCGGTGATTACATGTAGGTTGACCGGCTAATCACCGTCTTAGGCTAGTTGGTAAAAAAAAGAGGAAACATATCACCAATTCCAATCGAATTTTAAATTTCGAGTTTTGATATTCAAAGGTAATTATTTTATTTTACTCGACAAGTATAAAAATCAAATGCACCCCAATTGAGATTTGATCCGACGTGTCAAGCTCGCATAACTGGTGAATATGAAGATTACGAATGAAATATTTTTATCAAATTATCAATAACATTTTAAAATTAGGTTTCTTGCGTGAAATTTAAAATCGCAGGTCTCTGAAGTGACATCTGAATTTGTTCTTTCTGTATACATAACGTATGCATTCGTTTTTATTCTGTGCACAGCTCGAAATACATATTTAGAAAAATGAACAATGCATTTGATGACATTTTTCACACGTCTCTATAATTCTACTAAATAGAAATAAATGCTTTAGGTGATGTCGTCTTGAGCCACTCATTTTATTTTCACAAATGAGTCGCTTTTGAAAAGGTATTAAAAGACAATAGTTCTTTTTATAAGGTTACCACCGTCCTGTAAATTTAAAATAATGATATTAAAAGGTCGTTGTTCAAATTAAGATTTTTTAAAACTACGTAATCACTTGTTGTTCTGAATTTGAGGAGTTGCCTGAAAAGTTACATCTGCAATATACCCAGCCAACAAGACCTCGAAGTCCGGGATTTTGCACGTAATGATTATGCTTAGTGTTTAGAAAAACTGAGTAAATGTAAGTGCGAAATTCCTCTATTAGTTGTTAAATTTAAGTTGAGCATTGAAAATGTATCTATTTTCTTAAATACGCATTGGACACATATTTCGAGCTGTGTTCATTTTTTTAAAAACGCATTTCAAGCTGTGTTCATTTTCTTAAACACGCATTTCGATCTGTAGGGGAGAGTGGGGTCAATTGTAACAGGGTACGATTGTAACAGAGCAAAAATTTCGAGTGTCGGGTTCTAGATTTGGTTCCTAGGTGGCGCACAAGGTGTATTTAATAAATCTACATGTACACCCCTGATGGCAACCATTTTTATGTACTTTTGAAAGAGTTACATCACAAAAGATATTTTCACGCCACGCAAGTACTTTTTTTGGTATTAGAATATTATATTGTAACAAAGTAATTTTGTTTAAACAAATAAAAATTAGTAACCGAATATGTAAGTGGACACTTTAATTAACATTTCAAAAAAAAAAAGATTAGTTTTGCTAATTAACTAGCATTGTTTTTAACAAATGAAGCTGAAATGGCGTCTTGGGGACAATTGTAACAATAAGTAAAGGGACGATTGTAACAGCTGAAAATAAATAATCTTATGTTTACAAACCATTACTTAACTCTTTAAGAACCACCAATAGTTTCCTATATCATTTATATTATGTTGCATGTGCATTATTTTATTTGTCACCTTTCACAGCATAAATTAAAATTTTTAACCCCTTAAAGTTAAAAGTTTAACCCTTTAGGTCTCTGCTCATTATTATTTTTACTCCTAAAATATCACTACTATTTTGATCAATAAAAAAATATATCACAACTATGATAATATGTATAATTAACTATGTTTTAGTTGAATTTATGAACTGTTACAATTGACCCCGTAAGTGGGGACAATTGTAACAAGTGCACGACTGTCAAAAATTGTTAATAACTAATATAATAATATTTAAAATCAGGTATTTAATTTTTTTTCTAGTAGAGGATAGTCTACTTTACTCGTCTGTCAATTAATACTAATAATATATTGGATTTTTTGTTAGTTAAAAATAGTAAAGTAAAAAATGTTACAATTGACACCATTCTCCCCTATCTATTTTCTTAAACACGCATTAGACACACATTTCGAGCAGTGTTCATTTTCTTAAAAACACATTTCAGGCTGTGTCCATTTTCTTAAACACGCATTTCGAACTGCGTCCAGAATAAAAATCTTGCAAATGATAAGCAAAATAATAATAATAATAATAACAATGAGAATGTTAATTAGAGAAATATAGTTCTTGTTTCCTGAATTTGGTTAATGTATTTAGATTTGGGAATTCAGATTTGAGAATTTAGTTTAGAAATATTTGCTTTTCTTATATTAAAAATTACTTTTTTTTTAATAAGTATGTTATTATTTCATAATTTATTCAATATATTGTTAATGAAAAAAATAATTTTTTAACTTCTGCTATTTCTTTTAGAATCAGTTTTTTGCTTACATCTAAATGACAGAAATATTAAGCAAATTCTCACTTAGTATTTGGATATAAACATCATAATAGGTATCAAAAATCTTTACTGGTTAAAAAAAACTGTCCTAACTCAAGTAACTAATAATCGAGTACTCTGTTACAGTGTAACACTCATTTAATGAGCATGTAACACTCATTAATGATTAATGTAAAGCACGTCTTTAATGATTAATGTAACACTCATTTAAAACTTAATTTTTTAGAGTTAAGTTTTAATTTATTTTTGAAAATTTATAAGGAATTTAAAAAGAAATTATGGAAAAATTAAAACAAATTAGTTGATAGTTGCAAATTTATTTTATTTTGTATCATAAAAAATCAAGACTAAACATTTTACAAACACTACGCCAATAGTTATATATTTTCGACAATAATTAATTGACACCCCTCTTGTAACTTTAGAAATAAATGTCGCTACCCTAATACATGAAGTTGAGTTGTTAACTGTTACCGCCATGGTTTTAACATTTTTAAATGTTTCAAACTTAAATTTACAACTTTTCAATATTTTATTAAAAATATGAGAGCATTTCTAACTTTGTTATTGCCTTAAGAAATATGTTTAAAAATAATATATTATTTTCTTTTGAGTCGAATTGATAAGTTATAGAAAAGCACTGATCATAATATTAGTGTTTATTTTTTTGATTAATTAACGTAATATGTTGCATTAATTACTCGCTAATTAAAAAATATGATCATAAATTAATTTTATTTTGCATCTATAAAAGTGATGACTAATAACTTCGAAAAAATATCCGAGTTGCAATTAAATGTCGCTGCCAATACAATTTTTTTTTTCTTTTAGAACTTTTTGAACAATTGTCGTAACCACGGTATAAAAAAGAAATAAAAAACTCTTATTCCAAATGTTATTTCTACTAGAAATAAGAACACTTTTAAAAGACGAACAAATCATTACTAATGTGTAAAAATTCTCGCGTTTACATCCCCCCCCCCCTGCAAACATCACTAAAACTTTTTTTTTCTCCTCGCCCAAACAATAACCTCGAAATTAGTGGGTTTTTTTTTTGTTTTTTTCCCCTCATTCTTTATGTTCTAAAGCTAAAGCAAGTGGTTTTTAAGTTCTGACTCGACGTTCTTTTAAGAGTCAAAATAACAGCAATTTAAAAACGCCATGGAAGAAAAAAATAAGTTTTTGCGGCGTCCATGTTAATTATGGAAAAGCGTGCTTTATTTTTTTAATGAAAACTTCTTCCCCCTCCGATGCATATTAGCATGTTTTTTTTTACGCAAAAATTTCCTCTGAAAAAAAAAATGCTTAATGTTGTTGCCCAGTTTACAATTCTAAGAGTAAAGAATGAAAGTTAATATTGTAAAAAACAAATATCAATAGTACTCCCTCGCTAATTTATATGTTTTGAAACATAGTTGGCAATTTTTTCAGATTTCTCGAAAGATTTTACATTTACTTTCAAAATGTGAGTAAGTTTTTGCTTTAATTTTTAATTTTTGTATTCTTAAAGGACAAAAAAAAATGTCAAAGTGTCAGTTTTTGCAAATTTGCAACAAAAAAATAAATAAATAAATAAACTATTAATTATTATTTTTGAACACATATTTTTTTTGTTAAATTTAAATGTTTATCATCATTTTAAATGATTATTAAACTAATTTGGATGTATAGTTTATCATAACTTTGAATGATAATTAAATTATAACTAATTTGGATGTATAGTCAATCATCATTTTGAATGAGAATCAAACTAATTTGGATGTATAGTTTCATATAATCTTATTTTAAAGTTGTTTTTGTCTACACAAACTCCATGACATGGGCCTAATCAGGATACGATTTAAATCTTATTATTTAATCTGTTGTTGCTTATTAAAAAAAAGCAAGTAAAATGAAAATGTGATTAATTTTAATCTAAAAATACAGTTTTGAATAAGTAATCTTAAAAATTTTAATAACAGTTAATGTCAAAGCCTGATAAATATATAAATTGAAACGTCTCTCATTTCGGCAAAAAAAAAATTTCTAGAATATTTAAAGTGGTAGCAAGCGCTATTTTTAGTTATTTCAATTAAGATAAATTTGATTTACAGCGATTTGACCACCACGATGTATAAAAAATTAAAACAAATTTATAAGACCTATTAAAAAGAGTTAATAAATATTAGTTAAATAAAATAGATGGCAAATACAAAACTTTTATTTATTTATTTACTTATCTGGTGTTGTGTTGTTGTTGTTTCGAATGCCAGTAACCTTGCTTGGTTTAACAATCGATTTTAAGGCAGAGGGCGCATTTCTTTCTTTTCAGTGCCGCCATCTATGGCCAAGAATATGACTTCAGCCCCACACACGTCAAAATCCATTTATAGGGATCCATTCAAACATCCATTCATTCTTCTACAGATCGTAATTTTGACTTGAACCAGAAAACGATCAATCTCCATTTCAGTTGCCCCCCAGAGGTATGACTTGTTATGAAAACATGGAGGAGTTTATGACTCTACAGATTTAACATGCACTAGTCCTCATTTACTACACTCTGAGTCGTCAGTCGGCGGGGATCGAACTCACGACCTTTTGAATATGGGCCCTTACTAATTGTAATTGTTATAGCACTAGCATTCAAAATATCATTGGAAATTACGACTTCCGCTTAGGTCAATATGCAAATAAATATTTTAAGGTTAGCGGGGAATTTTCGAGTGAATCCATATATTAAGTGATTTCATAAATTAATTTTGACCCCATGACCACTCAATCCTCATCACCCGCGGCTTTCAGTCCTTTTTTTTTCTCTATAGTAATTCGTCAAAGATCAAGATTGTTTTCGAGTTTTTCTTTCTCAAATATCAATTTGCGTCTCCTAATTTGCGGGCTTTTTCTTTCTTTACTTTAATTGATAAGGATTCTAAAATATATCTATATAATTTTCCTTAGAGATTTTTTTATAATGAAGAGAGTGAGACATGGTCGTTCAGGTGATATAGCAATCTCCTCCCAATAAGCTGAATATAGAAAATAGAATAAGAAAATATTAATATTTTTGCACATGATCCATTATTTATTGTTTTATTTACAAAAAGGAAGGAAAAGAAGAAAAAAAAAGAGATGAATGCTAAAGACTTAATTAGAATAATTCTAAATGCTGCGAGCACAAACAATTTGTGTACTTACAAATTGAATATATACTTTTTATCAAAATGTAAAAAGAAGTATATTATTCTCGAATGTTCCTATTTAATTTTTTTTTTAAATCACAAATATCCTGATTTATTACATTTCTTTATTTGTAAAAATTAATACAATTAGAAAAGTAAACAGAAAGCTTTAAATCCTAACCCTAACATAGTCGTAATTAGTTCATTTTGCACAAATTTAAATTTAATTACATTTCTGATGAATATAGTTTAAGATACAAACAAATTAAAAACAAAGTTTAAATAATTGTCATCAAACAGATTTATCCCTTATCACTCAAAACGCATAAGTTTACCCACGTTAAATTGAATTAAGTAGGGCTTTAACTATTTAACAAGCTTCTTTAGTTTATATTATACTTGCAACAAAACAATTTATAAGTAATTTCTTTAACGCAAATTCGTATAATTTACGTCGCAGTATTCGAAAAGCAGTAAGTAAATAACAATTAATCCCGATTAACAATTGGAAACAACCCAACCTTTAATCTCTTCCCCTCACGTTCGCTAGTTTCTAGTATTTGTTTAAAACATCTGGCAACAACTGAAACGAAAGAATTCTATTCAACATACGGGCAGACGATAACATTTGTCGTTTAAGAAACGGTTCACGTAATAGCTTTGGCGTGGAAAGATCAATTAAGAAACGGCTGCAGACGATCTGTAAAAATATATTATTCGAAGTTTTCCCCTCCCAAAATAATACTCATTCCTTTTTCGAAAAGAATTTGTGTCGATGTGGAAAAGCTATTACATCAAGAATTAGGTTATTTAAATGAAAATCTTTTCAGACGATTCTTAGTTTGGCGACGAAATGATTTTTAAAGTTACTCTCAAACTGCTGTGACGTTTTCCATTCGAACAAACAGACAAATTGGGAACGAAAAGAATTATTGGATGTTTCTGCAAATGACGAATTTTAAGCGAGAGTTATTTGTTTTGTACCTTTGTCCTTTTTCATTTCCCACCTTCCCCCCTCTTTTCATGAGACGATTTTCAAAATATCTTTTCGAATGTTAAGAGGGTAGGTTCGCAAATTGCTTGCTCACTAGGGTAGAAAGTTTTAAATAATACATACTTGGTGCCAAATCAAAAGCCTTGTAATTCATTAGTGTTTGCAAAAGATATTTAATAGGGAAAGAGTTGATGCGGGTTACACATTATTTCGAAAGAATGTATATCTTTCGTTCGTAAAATTAGTACAGAGTAAATATTAACATGGTGGATGCATTTTTTAACCTATACATTGCAAGTTTATTTAATAATAAGTTGCTGTTGCGTTTAGCGCAAACGTTTCTTACTGGTTTTTCTCCCTTCTATTTTATTGAGTAAAATATGGCTGGAATATTTACGATGCCTACATTTCCTTATGATTAATAAAAACACGATTTTTATGTTTTATGTTATCTATGATTAATATGATTAATATGATTTTCGAAAATAACATTTTGCTTTACGTCTTGAAAAAGACAATAAACATGATTATTCCCATTATAAGATGATGCTCTTTTTATTTTTAATTAACAAGTTGAATGTTTTATTTGATTTTTTTTCATATTTTCTTATTTGTGCATGTGAATGTATAAGAGCTTTCTCATACATTCCAACTTGTTCCGAATTATCAGAACATTTCTATTTGAACATTTAAAGTGGAAGCAAATTTTGTGATTTCGCAAGTATTTATTTAATAAGTTAAATTTTGAACGATTTTTTCCTACCAATACATACAAGCAACATAAAACCTATTGAGTGTGCAGAGATGCTTTTAAGTACGGTAAAAATAATAAAAATTAAGTTTAACTTTAATTGTTATGCGGCAAGTATTTAAAATATTTTAGGGAGCTAGGACTTCCGAGTTGCAGCTATGTATTCATTAACTTCGAGAAAGAGAAAGATTACAAATTCTTTCGAACACTTAGATATGTTTAACTATAACCTGATTAATAATTTCTCTTTGTAATGACATACTGGTGTAAGTAGTTATAACGACTCTCTTTATACTATATATATATATAT
>NC_092212.1:13430380-13473816 GCF_043381705.1 Parasteatoda tepidariorum
GTGTTTTTTTGTATTTATTTATTTTATATATATATATATATATAATGATGACGCTGAATTAGATTAGATAAATATTAGTATAAATGCTATAAAAATGAATCCCTCTAAAAAAAGAATTCATCAAAATAGTACTAAATTTACACACGCCGAAAACCAATTTGAAGCGTTTCCTTTCTTTCTCCCTTGGAAATAAATTGCCTCCAAGAAAAGAAACAAATAAGCGTATGCAAATGACAATATTAAGCATTCTGAAATCAGCCCTAAAAGAAATTTAAATCAATATTTGCGCAGCCCCTTTTACTTCTAAGACCCAATAAAAGAAATCAAGTACTTTTCCCTACGTCCCTACGCGATCTTTCGCTAATATGCCATAACATCAAATGGGAACAATTTGCATTCCATACATTTATTCTTTTGCTCCAGATTTATCAGAATTTTTTTCTATTCATCTTTTCATCCTTCCTCTTTAGAACTTGCAGAATGAGCAAATATAAATGGGACGAAAATTTTATTTCGATTTTCGAACGAATAATTTAATCTTTTGATGACATTTCCTCACTGAGTACCTGCTGTGTACATTCTCACCAGTTCGAAGTTTTCTTCGTTTTCTAAATCAAAGACCCCCTTTTGTTCTGTTGCCACCCCTTCCTGTCATATTGTGTGTCTTTTCACTTTTTTTTTTCATTCCTTTTACCCTTTGTCTTTTAATGAACTTTGACGTAATTTTTTGATTTCATAGTCGTTTGACTTGAGATGATGATTTTCTAAGATAAATAAAGCTTTCTGAGTAATTAATGGGGATAATGAAATATCGTTTGCGGTTTTGTCACGGATTGAGGTTTAATACGCATTTGGAATACTCTAAGGTTTTAGATAGTCTGATAACATTCTGATTTGCAGGCTTAAGATCTCTTTAACTTATTTTCTGTGTGTGCTAGAAAAATTCTTTTTAACGTACTTCCTAATAGTGTTCAAGGAGCTCTTTTTAATTTGATTTCTGGGTACGCTAAAATAGCCTTTCTTAATACAATTCCTGCTAGTTCCAAAACAGATTTGATTTAGCTTCTGTTGAAAATTTAAAAAAAAAGAAGCTATTATTTAATTAAATTTATTCTTGCTCTAAAAGAGTTATTTTTTTAACTTACTTTCTGAATGAGCTAAAATATTATTTTAAAATTATTTCCCACTTGTGTTGAAAGAGCTCTAATTTAATTTAATTTATAAATGTGCTGGAAGAGCTTTCTTAACTTAATTTCTGCTGCTGTTAAAAACTGCTACACGTAGTTTAATCTATGCTTACAATTTACAATTACTCTTTGATTTAGAATTACAATAAAATTGTTTGTGTGTATTTTTTGGCGAAACTAAGTAAATGCTAACTAAAATTTATTTAAATTTTAATTCATTGCCTTTTCTACCTCTTCAATTTTTTTTTCTAAAACTACAGAAATTTAGCTGTAGTTGGAGTGTAGACGAATATTTCTGCAATATTCTAAAATGTAAAATATTGATCAATTTTATTTAAAAAAAAAAGTATATACTTTCAACACTTACGCTGTTGTCATTAATTTATTTTAAAAAAAATATATAAGAAGTGTATAAATAACTAACGAGCTCCCAAGACATGTATCAAAAGCAGAGTTCAGTACGGTACTTAAAAAAATAAAAATTACTGTTATTATTGTAATTTTCTTTTCACTAATTAAAATTTATTTTTATTAATTTTCACTTTAAGATTAAAAGATCTTTTCATCAGAATTCACTGATACTTTTACTTCACATTATTAGGCTTAGGGGTGATAGCAAATTTATTAAAATACATTTCAGTTTCTAAATTTTCTAACCTTTTTTATACATTTTTAAGGATAGTACAAACATTGCGAAAGTTTGTATTTTGTAGATAATTTGTGTAATTTAAATCACACGAATTAAAGGAGAAAAAAAAACACAAAAAAGGAAAACAAAAAAAAAAAATCTTCCAAAAAGTAAATATTTCAATCTAAAATATATAAAGAACTTTTTATCCCGAAGAATGGGACAATAGCGTGAATAGGTTTAGGAGGCTGAGTTTCATCAGCCACGAAAGGAACTACATGATGTTTCAAAAGTAAATAAGTTTGACGGAAAGTGAAAAAGACAGCTTAAAGAGATAGAATATATTCTTTTTAAGGGAAAGGGTGCATTGGGGGGTGGAGGTGGAACAAAAATAAATAAAAACTTGCACGTCTAAGAAATTGTTTGATGAAATGTGGGGAAGGAATCCCTTTTCTTCGAGGGGGGGGGAAGTATTTTATTCAATAACATTTTTTCTCAAGTCATTCTCCAAAATTTGTTCTTTGACTTCCGGGAGTTTGTGAAGAAAAATAAAACTTCTAAGGGAGCTGATACTCATAAAAAAAAATTCTAAAAAATAAGTTTTTTTTTTTACTGCTGTGATGTAAACTAAAGATAGGCGAATTTTCTTCTATAACTGCCCTAATAATATTTAAAAATTTATGCACGATGCATCGTAAACTGACATTAGAACTTTTAATGAGCCAAAGCATTTTGTATACGCTTTAAACATTTTCTTTCTGAGAAGATCTCTGATTGATTATTTGTGTATTGAAATAAATGTAATTTTCGTTTGCGAATTTTTAAGCCTAAATACGAATTGAAGCTTGATTAATTCACGCTGAACATAGCTTTTTGTAATGCTGATTTTTTTTTTTTTTTTTTATAATTATATTCAAGAAAATAAATTTCGTCGTTTTTTCAGCACTTCATGTTTCAAAAATTACGAACTTGTATTTTTTTTCTTAGCTTGCTTTTCTGTTTTAGTAGTTCTGTTTTAACTATAGCGAATCATTTTAAAGAAGCTTTACTAATGGACTTCATTCCTTAATTATCACCTTTTTCTTGTACGGTAAGACAGAAACTAGAAATAGAAAATTGTGATACTCGATGTTAAAGTTATATTTTAACTATGTTAAAGTTATATTTTTAACTATGAACAATTTTTTTTTTCTGTTTCTCTTTTGTTTTTTTATTAATTTTTTTTAAAAGCTTTTTTCTCATGACAGCATTTTTTAAAGAGCATTTTTAATGGACGTTTTTTTTATAGTCACTTTTTTTTCTATAAATTCGGCAATGTAAAAAAGTAAAATAGAGATTTTTAGGGTTAAAAATTAAGAACGATTTTAATTTCTTTTTATCTAGCTTTTCTTTTTAAAAAAACTTTTTATTGACGCTTTTATTATAAGGATTTCTATTAGAGAATTTCTAAAGGATTTTAATCTTCACTTTAATCTCACTTTTTTCAAGTAATGTGCATAAATACTGACATTTACGCTTTAGCTGCATCATAATATATTTAGCCAAGATTTCGTCATAGTTAAACTGCAGATTAGCTGGGTAATGAGCATCTATACTGGTTTTCACCATTTAGCTGTATCATATACATTTAGCCAATATTTCATGATAGTTAATCTGCATATTTGCTAGGTAATGTGAATATATACTCGCTTTCACACTTCAGCTGTATCATATACATTTAGCCAATATTTCATCATAGTCAATCTGCATATTAGCTAGATAATGCTCATATATACCGGTTTTCACTCTTTAGCTGTATCATATATATTTAGCCAATATTTCATGATAGTTAATCTGCATATTTGCTAGGTAATGTGAATATATACTTGCTTTCACGTTTTAGCTATATCATACGTATCTAGTCAAGCATTTCGTTTTCGGTATTTCAAACATAAAATTTACAAATAAAGTCAATTATGATACATTGTGAGTTTCAAATAGGCAGTTCTATTCACAGAATCTTGGCAGAGATTCAAAAATGATCATCTATTTTTGGAGTCCCAAAGAACATTTGTAAGAAGTCCCTTTTCTTTAAGAATCCAAAATCATATTCTGTGGGAAAATTTCAGTTCTGGGGCTGCAAATTTCCAGTTGGCGACCTGAATTTGAGGAGTGGGCGAAAGTAAAAAGTCGACTGATTTCTTTCCTATTTACAACGCCTTTTCCAACCAAAATCTCATGTTTTGGTAATCCGTGAATAAGTCACGGAATCCATTTCTTCCCTTTTATGTTCAACTTCTCCTTTCAAAACATGGCCAACTGTTCTTCTTTTGAAAGCTCTTTTCAAAGCTGATTTCTTTGGGACGTACGTGCAAAAGCTGTTTTCTGAAAGGAATATAAATGGAACATGATTTCTGCCAATGGGTGTTGTATGTTGAGCGAAGAGAACAAAATGAATTCTAAAATTATTGGTTTCATTCTGCGAAATATGTTGCTGATTTGACCGATTCTAAACCTTATACTTTACAACGAATTAGAAAGCATTTAATTTATGAGAAAACATTATAGAGAATTAAATGAATTAAAGATTATTTTGTTTGTACGCGGCCTATCTATAATACTAGGAAAAATTGAATTATATTAATAAAATAAATTTCAAATACCTTATTGATATGAAATGTCTTATTTTTAAACGTTCACATGCTCCTATTTTGCCGTACTGGGAAAAATGCCTTCATGAAATATGTGGTAGAAGGCTTGCATGTAAATAATATGAATATTTTATCAATGAAAAACCAATTTGGTTTTAAAACATAGCAATTGCTTGATATTTTAGAGCATATAATCTATCGCAATATGTCATTTTATATTATTATTATATTTTGGATGACACGAATATTCAGCTTCTCCAATTATAAGAATTTAGAATGAAAGATTTGAGTTACCAGTCTTTAACATATTGAAAGATACACTGTTCCAAAAATGGAACGTTAGTTCTTAAGCGTTTAAATAAGTATATATTTTTTTTTTATGTAGAAGGCGAACAAAGTTTGAATGACGAATATTTTGTAGGAGATATATATAGAATACAGACTGTTTGTAAGCACTCTTTAATGACCATCTTTGAATAGCTGACTCAATTTCGGATTTACGAATACTAATACTCAACTCTGTAGCCTTATAATTTTGAATCAAATCTAGAAGACAAAGGAACTCCTGGATCAAGTATTGGGAGGAATTTGTTTTCGTGGAGTACTTTTCGATGGAACTAACCCGCATTAGCATTACACGGAAAAGAAAACCGCGAAAACCTTCTATGGTTAGCTTGGTGGTAATGGTGCTAACTCTGACCCATGAACCGCCTACCACTGAGGATATTTAACATCAGCACTCTAGTCGATGCATGTGGGTGCGGAATTCGTATCGACCAGCCATCACTGGGATTCGAACTCGGTTCACCTCAATGGAAGGCGAACGCTCTATTCCCTGAACCCCACTGCACTGTACGCATTCCTTGTACGAACCTGTTGGGTTTAAAATTACAAGGCTGTTGAACATTGATAGTCGCTAACTGAAAATTTTGTCGACTGTTCAACAACGGTTATAAAATAAAATATAATCTTTCAAAAACATTTGCTGCTAGAGTTAGAAGTGTTTTCACACATTTGTCCAATCCCTGTATCTAGTTTCATTTCTTCAAAAATTCAAAATCATACTAATTTTAATAATATATAGAATTTTTTACGGTTCCTATTAATACATGCACATCAGCCAACCATAGCCAAGCATTCAACCCAGTTTTTCAGGGCTCCACCCTATGAAAGAAATATTAAGAATGCCGTATAATTTCGACAACGTGATCAATGCCGCAGTTCGTAATTCTCTTTCGAAACTCTCACACCACAACCATCGAGAAGACTTTCAGAAACGACAGATTTAACGTGCATCTAGCTGCACATCAAAACCGATTATTTAGTCGGCAGCCAGGATCAAACTCACGAATCCAAGTTCTCCAAGTAAAGCCTTTACCAACTGTACCACAAAATTTGCAAAGAAAAAATTACTAACAAAAAGTAAAAAACGCAAATTCCTGAAACTGCCAAAGTATGTGAAATAAAAGATGAAAAAAAAAAGCTTCGAAAAGATGTGGGAAATAAAAGCTAAACTACTGTTTCTCATGATCTATGGAATTTGAAATTCGAAAACCATTTATGTTATGCATTCATACGTCGTTCCTCATACCCCCATTCCCCCGATTTCTTAAATGCGCATAAATCAGTAATCTTATGGCGCATTCATCAGTTTAGAGGCATTTTTCCAGATGCGAGGAAATCTAAACAAAAGTGGTATAAGTCAACATTGAAAGAAACTGAGCATAAAATGGAAATTAAAGACTACATTATACTGTTTAATTTTGCAAAAATTGCAAATAAACCATGTGGATTATTTTTAATAACCACCTCTTAAGGGATATAAGTTCCTAAAAATTCTTTTTTCTGATTATGAGAAATGTTGTTTTTAAAGAATCAGACTAAAACAAAAAATTGTGTGAAAATAACTTTATATAGTGGAATGAAATCCATATAACTGTATTCGAATACTTTAATAGCAAAATTTAAGAAGAACTATAAATTTCATTTTAATTATTCCAGAATTTTATTTTTCCATTCTTTTCAAGTTTATAATGCTTTTTAATGAGCGATTTTTTTTCATGTATTGGAATTTAACAAGGATTTTTGCATCAAATATTATATTAATAGATTTTTTATATAAAAAAATTTCATATTCGAAAGTAAGTTCATGATCCAAAAGCTGAGGTTACCTGGTCTTTTTTTATTAAAGTAAGAGTAACTCTGATAAAAATAGCTATCAGAAATTTTATTATATTTTTGCAATTTTTTGTTCTGAACAATGCTTCTGAATTTTATTTTTTGATTTATATATTCCAAGAATTTGATTTTTCGATTCTTTTAAAGTTTAAAATGATTTTTAGTGAGTGATTTTTAACCGATTTTCATCCGTCGGGGTTTAGTAAAACAAAAATTATATCGATAGATTTTTGTATATAAAAAAATATTACCCATTCGATAGTAAATATAAATGTTTCGAAAGCTGAGGCTTAGCAGGTATTTTTTTTAAATTAAAATAACAGTAATTCTGATAAAGAAAATAGTTATCAAATACTTTATTTATATTTTTGAAACTAAATTCTCTGCTCTGGACAATATTCCAGATTTTTATTTTTCGATTCTTTTCTGGTTTAAAATGCCTTTTGGTGAGAATGATTTTTAACCAATTTCATCAATTGGGATTTGACCAAAAATTTTATATCAAACATTATATTGATAGTTTTTTGTATATAAAAAAAATACGCAATGGAAAGTAAATTCGTGTTGCCAAATCTAATGCTTTGCAAGTCTTTTTATAGTTGTCAAAAATTTTATTCATATTTTTGTAATTAAAGTTCTCTGTTTCGCACAATATCAGAAATTTGATATCATAAAATAACGCAAGGAAATCGTGTTCTTTGCCCCATTGAATTGAGATATTTTTTAAATTTAACTGTCAATATTTTCAAACAAAAATAAAGTATTATTTGATAATTATCTCAATCGATAATAATTGTGATATTAGTTGCCGTTGCCACCATATCGATAATACTTACATTATCATGTTCATATGATATCTTATAACTGAACTGTGATTATAAGAATTTTACAAAAATTCAATTTCATTTATTTTGCATTTGGGTCTAAAATGATTTATTTTGCTTGATAAGCGATATCAGAATTGGTTATCACAATATGTTGTCAACAATGCAAATATTTAAACGTTGACATTATTATTTTTTCAAATTAACTAATTTAAATTATTTTTGCATTGATCAATGTTTCCATTACCTAAATGAAATTGCTATAAGAAATATTATTCGATAGTTATCCCCATCGATCATATTTTTGTCCTCAAAAAGTTTGATAATTATTGTTGTTCCGTATTATCGCAATATTGGCGTGTTCGATAAGGCTTGCGTCATTGTCGTACTTAATATTAATCGTTGAGATAATAATCACGAAATAATGGTTGCCCATATTTATTATCACACACGGTATTTTCGATATATTGTGAAAATACACTTTAAAATACGTTATCGCGATACTTAAAACTTATCCATATCTTGATATATCAAAGTCAAAAGTATAAAACATAAAAAATAAACTCATTTCATAAGCTTTTACGCGCTTATTTAATTTTATTAAGTTTAAAAAAAATTTAAAAATTAACACAAATTAAATTTAATTTATTTTATGGTAAAATTACCATACTATATGGTAATGACATTTCTCGTAAAAAAAAAACCTAACTCTGGTTAATAAAAAAAATTAAGTAATTTGCTCCGTCAAATATTATGCAGAAATGCGAAGTTGCTAACGCTATATTATAGTTAGTTTCAGTTTGAAAAAAAAAACAATTTATGCTATCATTAGAAATATAATACAGATGCAAACGTAGACGTTAAGTCATTGTTAGCTTTAATGTGAAATAAACAATGCATGCTCCCATTAAAATATAACACAAGTGGGAACGTAGACGTTATGTCATTGTTAGCTTTAATGTGAAATAAACAATGTATGCTCCCTATAAAATATAATACAAATGCAAACGTAGACGTTATGTTATTGTTAGCTTTAATGTGAAATAAACAGTGTATGCTCCTATTAGAATATAATACAAATGCAAACGTAGATGTTATGTAATTGTTAGCTTTTATGTGAAATAAACAATGTATGCTTCGGTTAAAAAAGACGAATGCAAAGGTAGACGTTATGTCATTGTTAGCTTTAATGTGAAATAAACAATGTATGATCCCATTAGAATATAATACAAATGCAAAAGTAGACGTTATGTTATTGTTAGCTTTAATGTGAAATAAACAATGTATGCTCCGGTTAAAAAAGACATATGCAAAGGTAGACGTTATGTTGTTGTTAGCTTTAATGAGAATTAAACAATTTATTCTCCTATTGAAAATATATTGCAAAAGCAAAGGTAGACGTTATGTCATTGTTAGCTTTAATGTGGAATTAACAATTTAAATACCTGTTAATATAACACGCAAATAAATCTGTTGGCGCTATATCATCGTTAGCTGTAATGTGAAATAAACAATTTATGCCCACATTAAAAATGTAACATAATTACCAACGTCGAAGTTTTGTCATTGTTAGTTTTAATAAAAAATAAAATAATTATACATGCATTAAAATCAATCATATTGGAATGCAATTTCATATTTAATGTTAACATGAAATAAATTTTCTGCCTTTAAACGATAAACACAAATAAAATAATGTTTTCCAAAAGCCTCTACATTGAGGAAAGCATTGTTTTTTGGTATCATGTACAATACACCACTCTTCTCCGAAACGTGCAAACGACTTTAGCAAAATAGTTCATGTCTATGCTAAATCGACGAATTTTAGCTTTAAGGCCCATCATTTGAAACCACATTTCAGACGTAAATATATGCGCTACATACCGAGTCAAACGCTTTAACATCCGGAAAATTGACCGAATTTTCCCGGAATATTTTGAAGTTGACTGAAAAAAAGAGGGGGGGAAGTAAAAAGAAAACAGAACATATCTTCTGTTAGACAAGGCATAGCTTTTCAACTTCTAAGGCAGAATGAAAAGAAGCATAAAGAAAGCGATTTTCCGGCTGAAGGGGGGCTTATTTTGTTCCATCGAAATTCTTTGGAGAGTGGTGAAGAACTTTTGGGTGAAATTCTTACTTTATTTTTTTTAAAGGAAAAATATTGGGCATTTGAATGCAGAACTTTTGCAATCAGTTTTGGTTTATGGCTTACGTTTTTAAATGCAGAAAAAAAAAGAACAGTCGTTGTTGAAATTGTTCATTTTATTTTGTTTACGGGGTTCCGTTATAACTTATCTCAGTGCATATTTTTAGAATTTTTGTAAAAATGAAATGTAAAAAGTGTAAACGTTAGAGGTCACAAACTACCACGAAAAGTGTAAACGTTAGCGGTACCACGACAACCTCTCACAGTTAACCTGGCAGCAAGGGTACTCTAACCAATTGAAGATATTGTACGTCAGCACCGTGGTCGAAATCTAAGTTAAGTAAGATACATAGATGAGAAAGTATAATATTTTAATAGAATCGATGCGTGATAAGGCGTTTTATTTAATTAACTTCACGTTAATTAACAATCTAAAGTGGAGTAACTTAATTCGACTTTAAGACGCCATCTTGTTTATTAACGATCAGCTGGCGCTGAGGTCAAGTATCAGCGATCGCCTTCTTCCCAAGCTACAAGTACCTAGTTACAATAATTCTGAAATACTTAATTAAATCTTTGTAATAATTACTTAGCTTATAAATGTAATGTTAGAAACTAAAGAATTAGTGTCATCATCATCATAATTTTATCTTTATCTCAAGCATTTATCTGAATCAGGGATTTCCGAACTCCTCTATATCTGATTAAAAAAATTTAATTAAATAAATGCAAAATTTTTTAATAATTTTAATTACTTTTTACCCAAAAACTTTTTACTTAAAAATTTACTTGATTTTATTTACTCGAAATAAGACATAATGCTGAATACTTCAACTAAACAAAACTCATTACGAATTTGCAATTCTAACATTTTTACAAATAACTTTACCTTCCTGACAAAAGATAATTCTTTTTCGAATTCACCTTAATCGGTTTACCGTTAAGTTTGCAAACTGCAAAGTAATCAATATTAAACTCTGCACGAGCAACGTTTACAAAAACTTTTTTTTCGAATGATAAAAAAAAAGATATTTTTTCCCTTTTTATCGATAAGGTTAAATTCTTTTTTTCTTCCTTGATTTCACTTCTAAGTTTTTTTAACTGCATTTCTTTAACTGCTTCGTAATTTTTCTTAACATTTTTTTATTCCGTACAAAACTTAGACTCCTAATTTCAGTTTCTTATGGAAGGAAAAAAAATCGTTTGATTAGAGGAGCTTAAAACTACACTCTGTGAAAAATTAAGATGATTATCAAGAAAAAAATGGCAACACTCAGGAGCTTGAAATGAGAACGATTAACAAGAAATATTTAAAACTTCTACAAGAGTATCAAATGCAGTTTTTTTATTCGATTTGTGGAGAAAAAAATTAGAAGCTCTCATTATTGACTAAATATTATCGGATTAACAATTATGGAAGATGGTTTTTGGGTTACATAATTCTTATCCACGTAAGTGCCATTTTTTTCTCTATCGTGTTTGATTATCGTCTGCTATCGATTTTTGCTAGTTATATCGATATTTTTTTAAATCTAATTTATTTTAAAAAAACTTTTTAAATTATATAAGAAAAAAAATACTTTCTGGATTTCTTGAATAAAAATTATGTATTCTATGCTGCAAAGTTTTTGGGAAGAAAGAAGAAAAAAATACATACCTTATTTTCTAAGAACAAGAAGAAACGAAAAATATATTTAATGCTATTGACCCATACAAATTTAGAGTTGAATAAGTAACAAAATGTTTTTAATAACTGAAGCTTAATAAATAATAGTTTATAAATAAGAAATAGTAAATAAGAAACATGAAAAAAGCATTGACAACAAGGAATCATATATAATAGCAAATCATTAATAACGAGTTTCAAATATGATAATGCAAATTTTAATAAAGAAGATCCCTTTTTCTATATATTACTGAAATAATTATCCTATCTATATACGAAAGGAAGAATTTTTTAGCGATTCATCACAAAAAAAAGTGAATTGATGATTTAAACATTTGTTTGATTAGTTTGAATAAATTATTTGATTACTTTCAATAATAACAATTATTGATAGAATTTGTTTTTTTAATTACAAATGCTGATTTTGGCACAAATGACACAAATGATGATAACACAATTAATGATTTGATTTGTTTTTTAAAGCACGGTTAATGATTGGATTAGTTTATTTCAAACGCAATTAGTGTTAGGATTAATTTTTGACATAATTAAATACGCGAATGAATTCATTTTTTTAATACCCAATAAATTATTAGATTAGTTTTTAACGACAATTAATTATTTTTATTGATTTTTAAACACAACTAATTATTTGATTATCTTTTGGAGCTAAATTACCTATTGTATCGAAATTTTAAACACAATTACAAGTAGTATTGGTTTTCTTTAAGCACAATTAATGATTTTATTAATTTTTTTGACTCAATAAATGATTTAATTAGTTTTTTGATCACAACACAATAAATGATTAGATTAGTTTTTTCAATCCAATAAAAGATTGGATCAGTTTCTTTTAACACAATCGATGACGTTATTAGTCTTTTTTAGACACAATTAATGATTCTTTTAATTTTTTAACACAATGATTGGATTAGCTTTTAAAACACAATAATTGATTAGATTAGTTTTTCTTTTATTCTTGGATTTTTTTAATTTTTTAACACAATGATTCGATTAGCTCTTTAAACACAATAATTGATTAGATTAGTTTTTCTTTTTAAATTCAATTAATGATTGGATTAGTTTTTTTTCACCCCAATCAATGATTTCATCAAATTTTTTTAAACACAATTAATCATTTAATTAATTTTTTAACACAAATAATGGTTTGATTAATTTGATTAATCACCATAATTGATTTATCCTAAATAAATGTCACATTTGATAATTTATTAAATAATTATTATTAACGAGTTTTCAATATGATAACACTTTAATTTTTTTTTAATCTGCATTTTTATTACCACTGGAAAATATCTTAAAGAAAAAGCCTAAAAGTTTGCAGTTATGTTAAAATGGCGTTGTAGAAAATTGTATAATAAAATGACGCATATTAAAAAGGCTAAACTCAATGCTGCCATTTCTTCGGGTTTCCAGAAAGGTCTTTTGTAACATTAGAAGTAATAACAAGATTTATGTTTTCCTATTTCTTTTTTGATTTATAAATTCGATTTAAAATGATTTTTCTCATCCGATTTAAAATATTCAGGTCTTATAACTTAATCTATAAGGCTTAACATGACGTTGATGTATTTGTCGGATGTTAAAATAAATTTAACAGAACTTCAATTCCCCATTGTAATAATAACGCTATAGAAAATTATTCTATAAGAAATGCTACTTGTAGCAACGCAAAACATACACTTAATTTAGAATATTTTCACAGTTTAAGAGAATATATTTCCGAATAATAGCCGAGATTCTGCATTTATTTCTAAGAGTTAGAATTAAAGAGTTTTGACCAATATTACACTTAAATAATTTTAAAAAATATGTTGAAAGTCTTGTAAACAGATGTTTGTGTGTTTATATCTATTGGAAACTATATAAAATTTATATTTATTTTCAAAACTTCCACTTTAGTTCATACCCACTTGAAAAGATTTTTCCCAAAAGTTACGCACTTTGAATGTTATCTTCCAAACATTATGCGCAGAAAAAGTTGCAAATATTATCGATGTTACAGAACCGTTTATTATGCAGAACATTTTAACACGGTTTTGCTAACTGAAAATGAGGTTTTTGAAATAGAATATTGAAATTTCAAATTTTTTAATTATTTTAAATATTGAAATATTTTAAATATTGGTTAACGAATGTAATAAGATAAATTGGAAACTGATTCAAAAGTATTTCTGAAGAAATATACACCAAATTAAGCCATTTTTAAAATGATAAAACATCTGGGTACCACGCAAATTTCCTTTTTTAACACAAAAAAAATTTTAAAGCATTTTTTATGTTGAATATAAATTCTAAACACGTAATCTTTAAATTTGATGCTTCATTTTTAAACTACTAAAAATATCAATAAGTTTCGCAGAATAAATTACTCTCATAAAAAATTAAATTTTATCCACTGAAGCTTTTTTAACTTCTATTAAAATTTTAAATAATTTATATTATGTATTGTAAAGATTAATATACCTTAAGAAAAATATGGTTAGTGGATAGTTTTTGATTTTTAAACGTTTATGTTACTTTCTATTGCTACTGCTACAATGTATTGAAGATGTAATTTTTTTTATCACTTTATAAAAATAATGTATAAAACGGTTTTGAATAGAAAATCTATTGCAGAGTAAAAAAAAAAAAAAGATGTTTAAAAATAATCTTCACACAATTCAAATCGGTGTATTTCTCACTAATCATATTTTAAAAATATTTTACGATAGATAAGAAAAAATATAAAACCTAGCATCGCTAAAGGCTTTTGCGGATTACCAGCTAATTCAGACACTTAAAAACTTACATTGCTTTAAATCCTTGCAAGATCATCATAAATGTTAGGAGAATAAAGTAATTTCATTAAATTGACGTTCGTAAAAAAACCAACGTTTACTTTCAAAATGTATAAAAATGTAATCCTACACTTAACAATTTCAGTTCTTTGAGTTTTTAAACACAACTACTTTCAAAATTTATATACACATTAGTAAAAAAGGGACTTAAAAATCTTTCTTGAAAATCCTCTTCAAGAAATGTTTTCTTGCAGCGTAAACAAGCTCTTTTAATCTCAGTAATAAAATTATTTCTTTAAATGGGAACTTTAACGAGCCTTTCTTCTTCCTTTTAAGCTAGGAAACCCAACTTTAAAAAGAAGTCATGTTTGCTTAACTTTGTCCAAAGAAGCCTTTTTATCAAAACACCGCTTTTTTTTAGAAAGATTTTCTGTAAAAGCGGTGGTTGTCAAATTATACTTAAGTTCTAAGAAGGGGAAAAAAATCGCCAAAAAGGGAAAAGTTTCTCATTAAATTTGCTTAAGGCTTAAAAACCTCGCTCGCGTTTCTTAAAGTTTTGCTTCTTTAAAAAGGATATATTAATGCAATTTATCTATTTTTTGCTTGTTTTAATTTCTCTTTAATGAAATGGGGAAAATGCAAGGAAAAAAAATTGACATTTTCCGTCGCTAAGCTAAACTATCGCGTGCAAGAACGGCACAATTTTTATTAAAATTTCTCCAACAGGTTTAGCCAAACCAATTTTTTTTCTTATAGTTTTGTTGGCAAAAATGATTTTTTTTTCTAGCTTGGCGCATCTCAAAGTCGTTAAGGTTTTTGAATATTCCACATTAATGATTCATTTAATCAAAATATAAAACATTTTAATTACTTTGGCTTGTGCTTCAAAAATAAAGTTGAGTTGCAGTCCCTCTGCTGTTGTTTTTCTGAAGAGTCCATGAATATGAATTGTCTAATTAAGAAAGTTGGGGGAAAAACTGCTTTGCAATTCATGCGATGGGAGTTTTTCCCCTAACTCTTAAACATTCTAGGGATTTTATCAGTTATGAATTAATTTCGATTTTTTGATGGTAAAGTAAGACTTTACTTTCGTATAAAAAACTGTTTTGTAAAATGAAGTCATTTTTTTTTCTTCGCTGAAAGTTTAAAGTATTCAGCAGTTTTCTATTAGAAATAAAATAAGTATGAATTTTTAGTTAGTTTTGCATTTTCAGTATAAAACGTAATAGTTGAAAAAAATGGGATATTTTTTTTAAAAGTTTAATTATCAATTCTATCTTTGATTTGAACAGTTTCATGGCACGCAAAATTTTTGAGCAATTTGCTTAAAATATTGATGCATGTTGAAGATGCTAAAATTTAATAGTGACAGTACTATTAAAAAATTTGTAGCCTGTCGAATAGTTCAAATTTGGTATAACTTTATGACGTTAAGTTGAACTGCACAATCTTGAACTTGATTACACGGTAATCTGTTTCAACATAAACGACTACTTAGTACAACTTCATTAAAGTTACAGAAAATTTACAATGTTTTATGGGTCAAGAAATTGATATTATGTATAAGATAATTGATATTATATTATACAAGGTTGTAACAATTTTTCTATGATCGTAAATCCAGACAATACATAGGTGCCAACTACAGCAAGTTTTGGAAAAGATTTTTTGTAGTGATAGTTGAAAAACAGAGTAAAAACGTTTAAGTTATGAGCAATTTTTTTGGATTATATCAGGTTCTTACAGATGTATGAATTAATTTTAGGCTACTTATGTATGCTTTTTTTAAATTTCATTATATTTTTGTTGCTGTCTTATGCCATTTGTCAATACTGACTAACCTATTTTAAGGCAATAGCGGAGATCTTCTTCTTGTTTTCCAGTGGCGTCATCTATGGCAAAATATTCGATGGCGACTTCTGCCAGACACATACGTTACAGCCCGTTATGCAGGAAGGGCACATTCACACACTATTTATCCATCCACAGATCGTAATTTTGTTTGGTAATTTTTTTGGGATCGTAATCTCCGATCCTGCACCATCAGGGGTATTGATTTTTTATGGGAACTTGGAAAACTTTGTGACCCCGTCAGATTTAGGTTGCACCAGTCGCCATTTTGTACACTGGGAATCTTCGGGCAGAGGGAATCGAACCCACAACCTCTTAGATATGGGCCCAATTCCCTTTTTACCAGGCTATCCCGGCCTATATTATTATTCTGTGGTGGTTAATATAATTTCAACAAAGAAAAACTTTCAAACCCGTAGTATTAAAGTATGAAATGGGCTACCACTAGAAAATATCTTTCATAAAAATCGTAAGATTTAACAGATATATTGTAGGACGTTAGGATGGTTAATACTCGCGGTCAATGCGAGTTCGTTATTCCTTGACAAAAACAAAATAGATTTTCATTTTTCTTTGTCTGAATAATCTACTCTCCTAAAACACTTTTTTTTTTTTCAAATTTGAAATTTAAAGCTGTAGAGTTTGAGATTATAAGTTACATTTTAGATAAAGGATATATTTTAAAATTTAGATGTTCCTTGATAATGTTTCCATATAAGTATCTGATGAGTTTCTGGAATTTCTAATTGATAACTGCCCAATAATCAGATAAATTTTATTGCTGACTTTGAAATTGTGTCTCCTCTTACCTTTAATGATCGTCTTAGTAATGTGAAAATGTGACTTATCATTTTACCTGAAATTTTAGAAATGTATAGCTCTTTGAAATAAAGAAAATTTCAATGGTTAAATTTTTTTTTTAAATTCTTCATTTAATTGTGCAGGTAACAAGTCACTAATTATAGCATACAAAATTACATTGTTGTAACACACATTAACTTAACAATTTTAAGTGTTAAAAGAACACTACAAAATCAACATTTAAAAATTGTTGAGCTAGATTCGAACGAAAAAAAAACAGATTCACGACACACGTCTTAATTTTTTAAAGAGTTTTTTCAGAGATAGCACACAAAAAAACGAGCGCTAACAGTTATTAAGTGAAACTGGTCTTAAATTATACAGAACTAGGTGATATGAAAATAATACAAACTTTGTTTTTATTGTACAAAATGTTGCTTTTTATAACCTTGTGTAAGCTGAAATTTTTGAAACCATTATCTGGATAAGTGGTGACTATTGTCTTACGAGGCTGCTGTAAATTTCATAACATTTAACTTTAAGTTTTTGGAATTCAGTTAGCTAAGTAACATCTGAACATCTGGATTTTTTTTATGTTATGTTTAAACATTTTTCGCAGAGTGGGAACTAAATAAAATGTTTCTTCCTTCGAACTTTTTCTACCACTTCTTAAAATTTTTTCAGACATATAAAAACTCAGCTAAACTAATTGCATGTAACTTCAACGTTTTTTTTCCTCTTTTTTTTTCTTTTTTTTTTAAACTAAAAAATCCTAATTCTAAATTAAAGGGAAAAACACTGCGAATAAAGCACACAAAAAAGTGCAGAATGGGCATATTACAGTTTAAGTTCTCTTAACAAGAACCTTCGTCAGTGTCTAAACACCAAGTGTCTATTGGAGAAGTAAAGAGATAAACACGCGCAAATTGGTTAAATCAATCAGAACAGATGTACGAGTTTGAACAAGACGATGAAAAGTTGGGTTATAAAAAACAGGTATGAGGGTATTCAGCGAGAAACCTAGGGAACAATAGACTTCAATACATTGGAATAGGGTGAGAAGCTTGAAAGATCATTAACTAAATTATTCCAATTTTTCAAAACATGGAGTGATTTCCAGAAATCAAGTTAGGTTCATGAAGAGAAGTGTTAAATGATTATAACAGAAGAAAACTCAAAGCTATGATTAGAATTCTAATTATGCAGGAAGATGAAAGATCATTTAATATCCTAATTTTTGAAGTATCTTTCATGTTCTTTAAGGGCACATTTAATTTGTCCAATATACGATAGATCACACTGATATGAAATTTGATAAATGCCCCAGCTAGTAATATCAGCAATTGGATCTTTGAGGTCGGTGAAATTTAGTTTGTTCACAATGTAGATTGGTTAAACTGCTTTGCACGTGTTCATCTCTTTTTCTGATCGATTATACAATTTTGCATGTTTTTATCTCTTTATGTCACTTGGTGTTTAAACATTGAAGAAGGGTTTCTTTTAGAGAACTAATAACACTATCCGTTTCTGTACTTGATTTGTGCTTTATTCAGGCTTTTTTTTCACTTTAGGTATGCGTAGCACACAGCATACTCAATCTTTTTGGACCTAAGATTAGGGTTTAGTAACGACATAAGCAAAATATTATCTTAATTACGATTTTGATCTCAATAGAAAAATATAAATAAAAATTATATTAGTTTTGTATTTGAATTTTCATTCAGATGAAACGAATATTTTGAGTGTACAGCGAAGGAAAGCGCTGACCACCCTGAATAACTTTTGATCTAATGATCTGATATTCACCCTCTAGAGCTCGCACTTAATGGTTTGAAGGGGTGAGCTCAAGCATGCTAATCAATTAGTGCAGACAATATTTTAGGTTGCGAAGTCAGACACAGAAACGTACTTCTTCAGTGCAACCATTAAATATACGACTTTTGTAAAATTTGATTTATCGGGAATTATTCAACCGATTTTGCTCAAATTTTGTATTTTGCACTGTAAAATACATAATTTAAAATTATATAAAAAATTTTATACCTTACAACTGAAAATTGTTTTGACTATTATTAAATAAAATAATAAAAAATAATAAATGTTAACTAAAATTTATTTTTGTATGAAATTATCCTTGAATAAATGATATTTAAAACTGTATGCAATTTTTTTTTTAATTCGCTTACGAAGTTCCTGAGAAGTGGTGAAATACGCAAAAAATGTAATTAGCATCATGGAGTTCAAACTTTGAATCCCTCTCCTAACCAAGCTGTAGGACCGTATTTCCCAGATTGCTGCTACCCCCTATATTTTGGAGTCAAAAATCCAAATTCGTCGGAAAATAGGTATCTTTATTCAGAGAAAGTACATTTTTATATCTGTTTTTTGTAACTTAATATTTTGGCTGCCCAATTTAATTAGCATATTTGAGGTGAACCACCTCGAATCATTAACTTTGAGTCCTGGAGAGTGAAGATCCGGTCATTAGATCGAAAATTATTCAAAAAGTTCTTTATTTATTTATTTTTTTTGTGCTCTACACTGTAATTGTAGATGTTTTGGACAAAAGGTAGGAACGACGAAAAGTTAAAGTTACGGAAAACTAATAGATATCTAATCTAAACTATATATACAGGAAACTAATTTTAAAGATAAAAAATTATTTCTTATATATAATTGAAGGACAGCATTTGATTTACAATTAATTAAACGACATTACCTTAATATCTGAGTATCGTCATTTTCCTCAAAATAGTTTTGAGCATAACTGTTCCGTTATAATAATTTAACGAGAATATTCAAAAAAACTGCGTCAGTTTAAAATAATTACTTTGTGGCATTTCATTATGAATAATAAATGACTGAGATTAATATTTTTATTTTAAATGAAATTCTAACAGAAGTCGATAAATAAATAAATAATTTATAGAAAAACTCACTTTTTTCCATCCTCTGGGAAGATCCCCACCTTCCGGAGCATCGAATCACATCGGGACTCCTAAAATTAAATAAATGATTTTGAAAAAAAATAAAATATAAGAAATAACTTTGATATAGAGTAAGAAATTCTTAATTATAATAGAAAAAAACTGAAAGTGATATTTATTTATGAAATGACATGCATTAAATAGACTTTATAGGGTTTAGACGCGAGTTAAAATGCTTTTCCATTAATATATAAATAAAAAAATTACAATTAGTTATAAACTATTAAATGTTTTGTACTTATTTATTAAAAAATGTTCAAAACTATATCTGGAGAATTAGTATGGGAAATTGCTCAAAAATAGGAGGTATTATGCGAAATAGTAAGTGGTTTTCAAAGAAAGTATAAGAATTGGTAGCTGTTAAAAATAAAATAATGATGCTACAAAAAAGTATCTTTTAATTTTGAGTTAAAAAATGTTTACCCTTGTTCGGAGAGTATTCAATTGTATTTTTTTGCCGTATCACTTTTCTTAAATACACTTTTTTACTGTGCTTGAGCAAGCATTTTGCGTTGTATTCTTTTTTTAAAAATGTATTTTGAGCATGTCCGGAAATAAATCTCACCAATGAATCGTTCAATCATTTATTAATTGAACGATTAATTAATAATTGAACGATTAATTGAAATTATTAATTGAAAGATTAATTCAATTAAAAATTAATTAAATTACTAATCACAAAGTAATTTAAGAAGATGTGGTTTTAAGAATAAATTTTTTTACGTTCAAGTTGAAATAATGTTTTTTTCTTTTCTTTTTTTAATGCTTTTTTTGTCATTTCAACATTGTTAAATATTTCAAACAAATCCTTTAGGCAAAAGTTAAAGGTCTTTGATGAATAATTGTTGAAGGATGTTGAACATCTAAAATCCATTAATATATACAGAGCATTCGATCGGAAAATTAACCGCCGTCAATTGGACTTTAAACAGACCTCTAGTCTATACAAAAACAAATTTTGTGAAATTATTACTGATAAACAGGGCATTTTAAAACGATGGCATCAACATTTTCATTAACTTTTTAATGAAAATTAGAAGGATGTCGAAATAATTGCTCCTGAACCCAGCAATAACATAGAAGTTGAGACTCCAATTATTTAGTAGATTAGAGCTGCAATTAAAAACTTAAAGATTAAGAAGGCTTCGGGACATGATCTTATTTCAGAAGAACATATTATTAAATGCATAAAAATAAATAGATTAAACTGGATGGCTCACGTGATTCAAATGAGTGATGACAATACAGTATATGTATAGTACAGCATATATATTATAAAGCAATATACAAGATATTGCTTTTTAGACACACTGGAATAGGAAGGCGGGGAAGGCCATAGTTGATTCGGCGGAGTCTGATTTTCCTGCACTTAATGAAAGAATTGGAGATCAAAGACAAATCAGAAGTCATATTTGAGAAATCTTCAGAGGAATTGACCCACATTGGGCTGTCTGGTTAACTATGATGAGGATGAAACATTTCAAACATTTTTTCAGAGGATCCTTTTTGGGACACATTTTTCAATTTTGTTTTAATTATTCATTTTTTTTTTTGTGTTGATGTAATATTTAATAAATATAGAATTTTTGTTCATAAATATTTTAGGATACATTTAAAAAGAATTTTAAGAGAATATAAAACATTAAAAATAGTCTTTTTTACTTTCTGATTGGATGGGGGCGTTTAAATATTATGTATTTGTTTAAACTTCCCCCTGCCAGCTAACATGAGTAAATTACAAAACCTCCTNCACATCTGCAGCAGAACTGGATATGAAGACAAAATTGCAGGACAGAAACACTTTAATTGTCCACTAATCTTCAGATTTCCTGCTATGTTTTAAAAAACTTTATTTGTGGAAACCTTTAGCGTGGCGGACAGCTGGCCGCCTTTGCGGCTAGTATTTAATAAATATAGAATTATTATTCATAAATATTTTAGGATACATTTTAAAGGAATTTTAAGAGAATATAAAACATTAAAAATAGTTTTTTTTAACTTTCTGATAGGATGGGGGCGTTTAAATATTATGTATTTGAAAATTTTGAACTTCCCCCTGCCAGCTAATATGAGTAAATTACAAAACCTCCTCCCTAGCATTCGTATGCATTCCCTTGCATCCGTATCACTCATCCCTTGATTTTGGTTTTTATTGTAGCAATCTAATTTTAAAAATGTTTAGATTTTTGGATGGATTTTAAATAAAAGATGCTTGCACAAAACAAAATTTCCATTTTAATTTAGTTTTAAATTTTTTTTACTCCTTGAAGAAGTTTTTTTCAAATTTTAAATTTTACCAAAGATAACTTTAATTTCAAAAGTAAAAATATTTTCATTGCAATTTTTTTTCCTCAAATTTTTGACTAAATTTTTTGCACCGAAAAAATTTTGCTAAAAATTGGGTTACATTATCATTGCTTATTCCCTTCCTTTGTCCTTGTCAACAAAAATAAACAGTTTAACAGTTTCAAATCTTTTAGATTTTCAATGTCTAAGTAAAATTTGAAGGAACTCTTAAAACTATAATCTTATGACTTAATATTAGTAATTTAAATTTATATTTACTAAAATTATCCATAATTTAATTTGCTACAGGATTTATTTGTTTTACAAGTATTAAAAAATAAAAGTAAAAATTCTAATTTTAAAATTTCATATTTCTTCATTTCCTTTTTTAAAAATTTAAATACATATGAATAACAATAATTTTGTATTTCTATGGAGAAACTTTTTTAAACTAAAATAAAATATTTACACTATTTACATTTAAAATGTCACAAAATTATGAATTTTAGTTTTTCAGGTTCTAATGAAAAATATATAACATTTGCCATTGAAATAAAAAGCATTTAACTTCTTTTAAAGCTGAAAAGAATGTAAAAAGCATTTTTTAAAATAATATAACAGCCCCTAAATTTTCCAAATTTTATTGATCCACACCACCTCAAAATGGTTTATTAGTGTTCTTATCATTTAAAGTATACGACTAATTTCGACTATTTTTTTAAATATCAATATAAAATTTAAAAAAACTAGTTTATAATCTTTATTATGTTTAAAAACTTGTAAAACTAGCAAAAAAATATTATTAGTTTATTTTTTTTTTAAATTCTATTTTCAGGTGAAAAAATATATATATAAAAAAAATAAGGCGTTTTTTGCATTTAAGCTAAGCACTGTAAAGAAAACTTTCAAAAGTTCCTTGAGAATTTTATTTAGAAGTCTATCAACTTTGTTTTGAGCTATTATTTTAAATACAAGAGCATAAACTACTGAGTTAGGTATCAATGTTATTAAAAAAGCAAATTTTTTAAAAAGCATAGTTTTATGCATAAAAAATGAAATACTACTTTTTTCCTTTAATCTGTAGTTCAAAACATGCGTACTATAATGATGAACACTCATGAAAAATTTTACACAATTATTCTAAAAGAAATATGATATATCGTATTTCAGGTGGTGTGAAATGTTGAAAAACTTGATGTTGAGATTAACGCATTTAAAGACTTAAAATCACTAGTCTATCCACTGTTATCACCTTGTACGAAAACTATCTTTGAGAATAATTTTAAGACAAACAAAAGTAAAGAATTTTTAGAAAGCTACAGGGATTCTAAATTTATATTAAACTCAATTTCAAAAATTTTGTCCAAAATCATATTTCTGCACTAATTAGATACCTTCGTATAAATAAACAGGATATTACGGGGAAAATTCCAGGCGGGAATTAATGGATTCAAGAACTGATCCTTTAATAGCTTTTCCGTTTGCATGATGTATAGACAGTGAAACACTTTTACAGGAAAGAATCATATAAATTTTCTGTTACAAGCTTTATCTCTGTTAACTAAATCATGACAATGTTCAGCACTAACTAATTTCAGCAGTCATGAACTAAGCTCATGAATTTCAGTTCTAAATAATTATGTACAGGAAATGGTGTTAGTAAAGAAAAAAAAAGACAGATTTTATATGATGAAGAGCTATTGCATTTTCAGTCTAGAATTTCATAAAATTTAAACGAAGAATTTAAGGTATTTGAATAAGTTTCGTGAATCTTTCACTTATTTTACTTAAAGTAATTTATCACTTTTTTTTCAATTATTTACTATTTGTAAACAAGATATTGCATAAAAAAGTCTTGTTAGAAATGAATGGATTAGAAATCTTATCTTGTAATAGCTTTCCCGCTGGCACGAGCTATAGGCAGTGAAACACTTTCACAGGAATGAATCGCGTTGATTGTCTGATACAAGTTTTAGCTGTGTAAGAAATACTCTCGTAGAATTCTGTTAGAAACATTTATGTTAAAGTAGTTGTTTTGTAAAAGAAAAAAAGTATGAAATAGCAGATTTTATATGCTGAAAAGCTATTGCATCTTCAATCTAGAATTTCAGATAATTTAAGCGAGCAATTAAAGGTATTTGAATAAGTTTTGTAAATATTTCGCTTTTCATACTTAGAGTAATTTTCAGTTATTTTTAAACTTAAAGTAATTTACCACTTATTTTCAGTTATTTACAATTTGTAAATAAGATATTACAAGAAAAAGTCTAGTTAGAATTGAATGGATAGAAAATCTTATCTTGTTATACTTTCATCTCTTGCTCGAGCTATAGGCAGTGAAACACTTTTACGGGAAAGAATCACGTTGATTGTCTGATACAAGTTTTAGCTGTGTACGTTCGTGAAAAAAGTTCGTAGATTTCCGTTCGAAACATTTATGTAAATGCGGTTGTTTAATAAAAGGAAGAAAAATGGAATGAAATACAACATTTTATTCACTGAAAAGCTATCGCATTTTTAGTCCAGAAATTCATAAAATTAAAACTAAGATAAACGGAGATATTTGGACAAGCTTTAAATTTTTTTCACTTTTTTTTAAGTTTTATTTGTTAATTCACGTATTCGATATATAGGGATGGATAGGCTAGTTCTTAGAGAAGAAGAACCATATGAAGAAATGCGCCACTGAAATTTTTTTCTTCGAAAATCAATTTAATTCAAGAGTCTGTTCAAATTGCTGAAGTTTTAAAATTGAATAATAATATAACTAAATCAATATCATTTAATTATGGAAGAAAAAGTAATAAAGTTTGATTAGTAAAGATTTCAATGATAAATACCTATATGTTTGTAATAAATTACATTTGTAGCTGTAATTTTGTTTATAGTAACTCTTTCTCTTTCTAAATTTCAGCATGATTTATCTAAAAGGGGATTTGAAAAGTAGCTATTAAACCTGATTTGATGTTTATTACGTCCACATTCCTGTGATGCTATTTGTCAGATTTTGATAGCCTTTTTGTTTTAACCTCTCTTTACGAATCCTAGTGCATACATTTTTTTTGTTTTTATTTTTGATAAGAAGTCTAAAAATAAATATTAAGGGTTATATTTGCGGAACACATTGTATACAAATAATGCATGAATAAATAATAATGAAAGCAATAAAATGCAAGAACACCGTAGATTACTGTTCTTGAACCATTTCAGGAATCCAGCATTGAAATTGGCATTTATTAAGCCTTGATTTCATGCAAGGAGTACTATTTTTCCCTCCTACTTTGAAATGGGAAAAAGACTAAGCATAAAGTCACAATCAAATTAAAGTTATGAAAAGTTGTATTTTGAATGCTTCTTTTTAATCTGAATTAAATTTTTACTGGATTAATAAATTCTAACAATATCTGATTTGTTATGACTGAAAAATGTAAGAATACTTAATTTAAGAACTAATTATTAATATTTTATTCACTAAAATGTAAGCAGTTGGTTTTCTCTTAATGAAGAAATTTTTATCTTCCTTCTGATCTTTCTCAGCTGATATGACAGTGGATAACTTGAATGAAATTTTTTTTTTACTGAATTTCGTTTCAAAAATATTAAATCTTTTTTGTAATTTATTAGCACTTTTTAAATTATTTCTAAAATCAATTTTTAGAAATAAAATTTTTAAATTCCAAAAATCAAGTATGTACACCTTGTCATAGTATTCTAGAAATGTAGAATTTTCCAACTAAAAAAGAATATTTTTGAAATTCTATTCAGTATTTTCCCCGAAAAATGTAAATCAAAATTTGCCATTTTATTAGGCTTAAAAATAGAAGAACCGGAGGTGTTAATTAAAAAATAATTTTTAATTAATTTAATCAAATATCCAATATTTTATAAGAAATTATAAAAAGTCAAATACCCAAATCAGGATAGAGTATAGTTTTTGCTACATATAAATAAAACAGAACGTGAATCAAGCACAAATAAAAGTGTACAGAACATAGTACTATACCCGGACATAGTACTATAGTTTCAGTTCTGTAAGCAAAAATCTTCCTCAGTTTCGAAACACAAAATGACAGAACATAATAACGAGACAAACGCGTTGTAAAAAAGTAGTTTAACCAGTAAAGATAGAAGAACAAGCTTGAACGAGATAATAAAGAGTGGAGCTAAGAAATATGTGTGAGGAGGTTTGATGGTAATCTCACAGTGTAAGATTTGAAAAAAATATTACAAAAAGTTTTCATACTTTGGAGGAAAATTGGGTACTAGAAAGATCATTAGATAAATAATTAAATCTTTTAATAATATGAATTATTCCCAAAAATCAAAGTCGATAGATGAGGAGCATTATTGGATGATATTATCAGAAAAAAACTCAAACCTATGATTATAATTCCAACAATGTGGGGTAATGGAAGATGGTTTAATATCCAGATTTTTGACACATCTTACATGTTAAATCGAAGTTTATAAGTGCGTTATTTTCAGTGAACATAAGACCACACTGACAAAAGTTTTGATAAATACGCTATTTATTTATCAATATCAGCAATTGGGTCTTTATGGATGGTAAAACTTAGTTTGTTTTCTGGGAACAAAACGACTTTAATATCAAATTTATTTAAAAACCTAGCAACTTAAGAACTAATTTTCAGATAATATGGTAAAACCATAAAATTTTTGAAGTTCAAATTAGAGAGTTTGTTGGGTTTCGTGACTAATTTTACTCTGGATGAAATCAATATTAGAAAGAATTCCACGGTCAAAAGCGATAGCTGAAGTTATAGGAATTCTTCATTGAAAAATTTCTCCAAATTTTGTATTATATTATACTGATAATTTTAGCTGTTATTTTGAAATTATCAATAACTTAAAGTTTTTTCTGACAACACGCATGAAAATTAAATAATTGCTCATTAATTACTATAGTTAAATATTTGTACATTATGTAATAAAATTCTATTGGTTCTACTTTTTAATTGTTAACATTATGTTTTATACTACATTATCTGATAAAATTACTAATTTGTAACATAAATTTATTATTTAAAAAAAAGAAAGAAAAAAGATATTTCATAAGAAAGAATAGAATATATTTCAGGCTATTATTCATAAAATTATTTTTTTCCCCAAATTATTTATATTGCATTAATTTTATTTAAACAAGTATAATCAAAGGAGTATAAGCTTTTTAAAAATGACTCGAACATCTTATATACAACGAACTGAATTTAGAATGATAAAATGTTATGCTTACCTTACTAGCAAACAAGTCGTTTCACCGGTCGAGAACAGCTTGGAGCTTTTGAAATTCACAATAAACAAAAGTGATTGCTTTAAAGTTAGAAATGTTTTCAATTCAGTTCATATGTCATATCAATGTTTAATTATCGTCTGATAAACTATCTTTCTAAAAATATAAACTTTGCAAAGATATACAACAGTTTTAGCTCTTTATAATATCGTTTTATCTTTCACAAATCGTTTGAAATTTCAAATCGTTTGAAATTCATTTTTCAAATGTTCATTAGACAAGTTTTTTTTACACCTAGAATTAAAACAAAGTTTATTCTTCCTGATTTTATTCTGTAAAATATTTTTCAATAGCTAAGAAAATTATTCCAGATTTTCTAAGAATACTTGTTTGTGGATTATGAAATATGTAATTAAGGGCTACAAATATTTGGCCTATATTAATTACAGATTCGAATTATTAACAGACTGGCAATGAATAATTGGTTTTTACTGCAATATATAACTCTGTTCTTTAATAATTTATCAAAATAACAAAAACTTCAACTGATATCATTGCAAAAATGTAACAATTTGAGAACAAACGAAGTATTTTATATGTCCCATTCTACAAGTTCTTCATTTTTATATTTCCCTCGTGTGAAAAACAGCTCTGGCCGAGTGGCTAATACACTTTAAAATGATGCAACACATTGAGATGTTATTTTATGTACAACCGCCACAATGCCATGCCGCGAATTAAAAGAGTTCGTGAACATGGGACCCATAGGTGAAAACTTTCCAATGCTCTGCGCATATTTCCCGCCTTCTTGGCAAATGAGGAGGAAGTTTATTGGTTGATGAATCAACCTAAGGCGGAGTCAATTTGGACCACGTGTAAAAGAGCTTTTGTTAGGATTCGCTCGGTGAATGGCTCTTGAGTTCTCACATGATGCCTGCTTTTATGATGTAGTTAAATGTTTTAGTAGAGATAAATGAAATATTAATAACTTGATGTGAAGTTATATTATTAATATTTAGTTATTGCGTGACTCAATTTTATTATTTATAAATTTTGTTTAGTGCTTCAGATGAAATTAATATAAATGTTTTTTTTTTTTAAATGATTGTCCTTTATTTAAAATTTTCTTGTGATGTTTATTAGTAAATCAAACTTATTCATAACTTCAATCTCAGGCATAAAAAATTAATAAAATGAAATTTAAAATCTTTAAAAAAATTATTGTTTTAAATTTTAATACAGCCCACTTAAATATTAAGTGAATAATTAATTAATTAATTAATTAATTTTGTCAATTTTTAACCTCTCCTCTTGTAAGCAAATAACAACTACGCACGTATACTTATGCAAAATTTTGTGTTTAAATAATACTTATAAAATTTTATGATATTCTCATGATACTAAAAAATCTTTTAAATAAAATTCACTTTTCAAATTACTTCTAGTCTACCTGATTTATTTAATTTCTATCCTATTTAACCGTTCTATTTTATCTTTTCTATTAATTCCAATTTTTTCTAAAGTTTAGAACACAGAAGGTAAATAAAATGCGTGAAGTATATTTTTCATTATTATTTTTTTAATTTAATTTTCTTAGAGCATCATTTCTTTTAAAAATGCAGCTAATTAAAAGTTTTTGTTAATAACGGGAATTCAGCGTTTTACACAAACATGAATTAGATTCTTTCTGACCAAGTCAGCAAAATGTGCAAAATAAGAAATCCCTCTTCACCTCTTCAGCTGTTTTCGAAGTAATTCGTATTCCTCATATAATAATAAATATTGTGTTTTAATGTTAACAAAGTACTACTTAATTTCTTTTAAAAATAAAAAAATAAAAAACTTCGATTTGTATTTAACTTTTTTGCTGTAAGACAGTGTTTTTTTTATTAAAAAATAAGTAAATAAAATTATAAAAAAAGAATCGTCTTTATTGATAAAAACAAATTTAAAAAAATAAAAAGTCATAGTTTATGTACCTCATTCCTGATGCAGAACTATAGTTTTAAACAATGCATCCGTACCATCTTGCTATAAAATATTATCTAACCTTCAAAGCGGACAAACAGCTTAAATATTTTAAAAGTTATTAAACTTTTTTTCAAAAATTGCCAATTTGGCGAGAATTTTCCATGTAAACAAAAAATTACTAAAATTAATAAATAATTCTAAATTTTTGAGAATGGTAGGAGCGATAAGCAGCGTTCGAGTAACTTTTTAAGTATTAAAAAAATAGCGAACACACGTTTTTCTGACCGCAAAATTGTGGCTATTCTTTTCCCGTTTCAGGGCATTTTCAGAATTAACATACAGAACCCTGACTAAAGATACGCTTAACTTGACCGAACAGTCACGCTTAACTGTTGAAAACTCACAACAGTTATGAAAATAGCATATTATTCGTAAAAAAAAAAAGAGAAATTTCATGTGACAGGTCCGGGGCGTGATTCTATTTTTCAAAATCAGGAACAAATTTTGCTGGTTCTGAAAATTACTACTTGCAAAATGGGTTAATTTTTAAAGCGGTAAAGCAATACATTTTGTAATGCACAAAATTCAACGTTATCATTGTTTTGTAACATATTGCAAAAAAAAAAAAAAAAGAAGAAAGAAAAAAAAAAGATATTTGAAAATAAATATTAAATAGTTATACTCGTATGAAAGTTGAAAGTTTAAATACACAAATGCCCCATTCCGTATGCGTCATTAGTAATAATATAGTATTAAAATTTCGAGAATTCAAAAGCGTTGTCAATCTGAAAGCAATACAACTAATCCGTAATAACTGCCGAGAAAATGATTTGTAAACGACGTTGATTTGCGACAGCATAGTCGCGAATTGAACGAGTCAAAAAGTGATTAGTCAAATTTGAAATTCTCGCGTTGTAATAATATTAGATTAAAAATATCATTATTTAAAAAAAACTATGAGAAGAAGACTATAAAAACAAAAAATATCTGCCGAAAAAATGGATGTAAATTAACCGTCGAATAGTCGCGCATAAATCATGCCAAGAAGTCAGAACTCTAATTTGAAATTCGCGCTTTAATAACATCGTATTAGAAATTTTAGATATTGAAAAGTGACGCGGGGGAAAAGAAAAAAAAAACGAAAAAGAAGAAGAAAAAAAATCGATAAAGAAGAAAAAAAATCGAAAAATTTAGACTATCAGAAATTACAAGCAGTCTTTTCAACTGCGAATTAAAATTTCGGCACAAAGTAGTTTTTAACCTACAGATTAATTCTTTAGATTTCAGATAATATTATAGATTCACATAATTCTATAGACTCAATAAATCTATAGATAATTTTATTATTCCGTAAATTTTTTATTCCATTGAATAATTTCATTCAGTAAAATAATAATAATTATATACTATAATTTATTCTGCAGAATAATATTTTTATTCCATAAAATAAAAAATAAAAACTTATTGTTGAAAACCGTACTGTTGTAATATTCGGTAACATTAGGGGAGAGTGGGGTCAATTGTAACAGGACACTATTGTAACAGAGTAAAAATTTCGAGTGTCGGGTTCTAGATTTGGTTCCTAGGTGGCGCAAAAAGTGTATTTAATAAATCTACATGTACACCCCTGCTGGCAACCATTTTTATGTACTTTTGAAAGAGTTACATCACAAAAGATATTTTCACGCTANTTTTATGTACAACCGCCACAATGCCATGCCGCGAATTAAAAGAGTTCGTGAACATGGGACCCATAGGTGAAAACTTTCCAATGCTCTGCGCATATTTCCCGCCTTCTTGGCAAATGAGGAGGAAGTTTATTGGTTGATGAATCAACCTAAGGCGGAGTCAATTTGGACCACGTGTAAAAGATCTTTTGTTAGGATTCGCTCTGTGAATGGCTCTTGAGTTCTCACATGATGCCTGCTTTTATGATGTAGTTAAATGTTTTAGTAGAGATAAATGAAATATTAATAACTTGATGTGAAGTTATATTATTAATATTTAGTTATTGCGTGACTCAATTTTATTATTTATAAATTTTGTTTAGTGCTTCAGATGAAATTAATATAAATGTTTTTTTTTTAAATGATTGTCCTTTATTTAAAATTTTCTTGTGATGTTCATTAGTAAATCAAACTTATTCATAACTTCAATCTCAGGCATAAAAAATTAATAAAATGAAATTTAAAATCTTTAAAAAAATTATTGATTTAAATTTTAATACAGCCCACTTAAATGTTAAGTAAATAATTAATTAATTTTGTCGATTTTTAACCTCTCCTCTTGTAAGCAAATAACTACGCACATATACTTATGCAAAATTTTGTGTTTAAATAATACTTACAAAATTTTATGATATTCTTATGATTGAACATAGTACTAAAAAAAAATTTGAAATAAAATTCACTTTTCAAATTACTTCTAGTCTACCTGATTTTTTTTAATTTCTATCCTATTTAACTGTTCTATTTTATATTTTTTATTAATTCCATTTTTTTTCTAAAGTTCACATAAGGTAAATAATATGCGTGAAGTATACTTTTCATTATTATTTTTTTTAAATTTAATTTTCTTAGAACATCATTTCTTTTTAAAATGCAGCTTATTAAAAGTTTTTGATAATAACGGGAATTCAGCATTTTACACAAACATGAATTAGATTCTTTCTGACCAAGTCTGCAAAATAAGAAATCCCTCTTCACCTCTTAAGCTGTTTTCGCATTAATCGTATGCCTCATATAATAATAAATATTGTGTTTTAATGTTAAGAAAGTACTACTTAATTTTTTTTAGAGAGAAAAAAAGAAAAAACTTTGATTTTAACTTTTTTGCTGTAAGACAGTGTTTTTTTTTATTTAAAAAATAAATAAATAAATAAAATTTAAAAAAAAAAAACTTTCTTATTGTGAAAAACAAATTTAAAAAAATAAAAAGTCATAGTTTATACACTTACTCCTGATGCAAAAATATAATTTTAAACTATGTATCGATACCATCTTGCCTAAAAAAATTATCTGACCTTTAAAGCAGACAAACAGCTTAAATATGTTAAAAGTTATTAAACTTTTTTCAAAAATTGCCAATTTGGCGAGAATTTTCCATCTAGACAAAAATTACTAAAATTAATAAATAATTTTAAATTTTTGAGAATGATAGGAGCGATAAGCAGCGTTCGAGTAGCTTTTTAAATATTAAAAAAATAGCGAACAAACTTTTTCTGACCGCAAAATTGTGACTATTCTTTTCCCGTTTTGGGGCATTTTCAGAATTAACAGAATACAGAGCGCTGACTAAAGATACGCTTAACTTGACCGAACAGTCACGCTTAACTGTTGCAAACTCACAACAGTTATGAAAATAGCATATTATTCGTAAAAAAAAAAAAAAAAGAGAGAGAAATTTCATGTGACAGATCCGGGGCGTGATTCTATTTTTCAAAATCAGTAACAAATTTTGCTGGTTCTGAAAATTACTACTTGTAAAATGGATTAATTTTTAAGGCGGTAAAGCAATACATTTTGTAATGCAGAAAATTCGGCGTTATCATTGTCTTGTAACATATTGTAAAAAAAAAAAAAAAAAAAAAAAAAAAAAAAAAAAAAAANAAAAAAAAAAAGACATCTGAAAGGTAAATATTATGAAAGTTGTAAGTTTAAATACCCAAATACTCGATTCCGAATACTTCAGTAGTAATAATATGAATATCGTATTTAAAATTTCGAGAATTCAAAAACGTTGCTAGGCCGGAAGTAATACTGCCATCTGTAATAACTGCCGAGAAAATGATTTGAAAATGGCGTTGATTTACGACATAGTCGCGTATTGAGCAAGTCAAAAAGTGCTCTGTCAAATTTCAAATTCTCATGTCGTAATAACATCATATTAAGAATATCCCTATTTGAAAAACTATGAGAAGAAGACTATAGAAACGAAAGGTAATTGCCGAAAAAATTAACGGTCGAATAGTCGCGCACAAATCACGTCAAGAAGTGAGAACTCTAATTTGAAATTCACGCTGTATTAACATTGTATTACAAATTTTAGATATTGAAAAATGTCGTGAAGCAAGCAAAATTTAAAATTTACAAAAATAAAAAATCGAAAATTCAGACTATCAGAAATTACAAGCAATTTTTTCTACTGCAATTTGAACTTTCTGCACAAAGTATTTTTAATCTATAGTGTAATTCAATGGATTTCAGATAATAATATCATGGATTCAGATAATTCTATATAGACTCAGAAAATCTGTAGATAATTTTATAGATAAAAAATTTTTATTCTGTAAATTGTTTATTCCATTAATTAATTTTATTCAATGAAATATATTAAAATAATAATAATTTTATTCTATAAATTTCTTATTTCATTGAATAATTTCATGCAATAAAATAATTTAAAATGATGATAATTTAATTCTGTGATTTTTTCTGCAGAATAATATTTTTATTCTCTAGAATAAACAAAACTTATTGTTGAAAATCGTACTGTTGTGATAATCGGTAATATTACTCTCGTAATAATATGTGTGTTGTATATTCTGCAAACTCTATCGTACAATTTGTAATATAACTGTTATCATTCTGTATATTCTGTAATATTAGTGTTGTAGTATTCTGTAAGTTGTCTTGCTACTGTTTATCACGCTTGCTTTCAACAATGCAGTTAATTCTGTTTATGGCTATTACTTTGCGTTGTGTTCAAGATAAGCATATAATTACAGTCACCACTCATTTTCGAAACAGTTTTTACATTAATAATTTTTCCAGAAGAGTGAATTTTAATGACATGAAAAGGGATAAAAAATCCTTTTTGACAGAGTAAAATTCATCCCGCAACGTTGCAGAAACGACATAATCCCTCATCTACGAATCGTCATCTTTCCTTTTTTTTTTCTTCCTTTTTTCCCCCCTTTCTTTTTCAACGTTTGCATTCCAACCAAGAGATGTGTCACTTAAAAGTGTCAAAGCGAAAATCCACCGCCGTTGAAAATTTTCAAAATTAATTTTCTCACTCAAGATAAATATCTTTTCGTCAAAAAGGGGGTAAGAAACTTCACTTATTTCCCTTTTTTTTTTCTCTTCCTAAAAGGAAATGAAATGTTCTTCCGAATCACTGAATATGTAATAAATGATGGGAAATAAAATTGAATTTGAAGAAGTATCCATTTACTTTTAGTTTTGTTTAATGTTTCATTTTCTCAATGCTTTCCAGAACTTCGAGGTGGGCATTTCTGAAAAGGGACCACAAATATAGAAATGAATAAACTAGTGAAGCAATAAAAAAAAAGTTGAAAGTATGATAAACAATTACTTATTACAAATTTATTTATTGTTTATTGCAATCGTATTTTGGGGGAGCAACATTTTTGTTGCATATATGCAAGTACTTGATCTTATCTATTTCAGTTGCGGACGGAGACTTCAAGCCCGAAGATTAGCTTTGTTTCGAAAGCTACAGATTATTTTCCCCAAAATGGCTTTTTTAATTTAATTTGTACTTTTTTTGTTTGAATGTACAAGTTTATAAAGAACTCATAGGATTGCAACAGTGGTGTACGCAGGGAAGTACAAAGGGGGATAAGTTAGAATAATTTTCCTTGAGAGTGGGGGGGGGGAGACTCTTTTTGGAAATTTTTATTCAAATTGTAATAAGGATTTTTCACAGTTAAACGGAAAACAGCTCCAGAAAATCAGACCGGAAAAAAAAAGAGGAACGGAAATTAAGGCATCAGAAAAATCACAGGAAAAAAACGTTACGACACAAAATTTAGCCTAAATTAATGAAATATTATGAATTAATAAAATAATATTCATGATCTAATTAAATCTTTTTAATAGATTAAATATAATTAATTAGTTAAATATTTTTAAGCAATTTAATACTTTAAAATTAATACGCAAGGGTTAGTTTGAAGCTTGCTGAAAGAAATATATCACATTTAATGCTTTTTAATATTTTTATATGAGCTTTAGGAAATTTCTAATATTAATAATTACACTTATCGAATTGTGATATGATAATCAGATAAAAATAAGATTTCTACAACAAGTGAATTTTTTGAAGAAAAAAAAACTGTGTATTATAATGAAATGTTCTTCAATTTTGTAAAGATAGTTACACGCAGGTTATTAACTTGGTTTAAAAATTATAATAATAATAATAATAAGTTCTTCGCCGGATATTAAATAAAATATAAAATTGAAAGTATGATGCAATTTACATCATTACTACTACTAGATTACTACTACATTTTAAAATATGAAGTTTTTCTCTAATAAGAAATATTTGAAATCTTATCTTTAGATTAGTGAAAAAATTTTTGTAACTGTGATAATTATATCCCAAGCAGCAGTCATTATATTTATACATAAAAAATAAAACATAAAAAAACGTTATTTACACAAAAGAGGTGCAAGTTTTTACTTTATTTCATCGTCAGCAATCTCAAGCAAAATGCAATTTACGTCATTACTATTACATCGCAAATTTTTAATATACTCTTGAAATGACCTTTTTATGACATTCTTTTAAAGATAGGCTAAAATCTTTTTCATAGGTAAGTAACTTTTTTTTAGCAGTTTTTCGTTTATTATGAAGTGCAATATTTTCAAAATGTTAATGTAATGCTAATAAAACTGCCATAATTTACTGTTATTTTAATTTAATGCTTTATGTTTTCAGTCTTTTTTTATGACATACTAATTACAAGTATAATTTTGAAAAAAAATTCTTAATACATTTTTTTTCTAAGCTTTTATAGCGTTTATAATGTCAATATTATTTTTTAATCATGTCTCTGCTAAATAAAAATAAGATAAAAACAAATCGTACTTGACCCAAATTTTCTCCGTTAATAATTAATTCCAATGTATACGATATCGAGAAAACTCGAGATATAATCAAGGAAACGACGAAACGTAAGAGTGAAAAAAACAAATTTTTCATTTTCAAAATTTGATCTGTACGTTCTCTACACCTGACAGTACGCTCTCTACACCGTACATGCAGTACTCAGTATACATCGCCTAGAACAAAAATGGTCAAAACTGCCAGATAAGAGTAAAATATATCCTGTTTCTGGCTCTATGGGAGCCCCAGAACGATTGGGTAATTGTTACTAAAATTACAATGAAATAAGATTTTATAAAATTTGATAAAATTTGATTAATGTGGCAAAATTTGGAAATTTTATTATGATACTTTAGAATATATCACAAAAATTATTTAACCGATAAAATTTACTTTTCAGTTTTGTAGAAATGTGTGGTAAAAAAGAACTATAATTTTGAAACTCAAAATATACGGTAAACCGCTATCATATGAGAGGAAAAATTACCAATGAATGGCTTAAATACCGTGTATTTTTTATTTATTTAATTTATTTAGCATTTCAACCTACCTGGGTAGGAAGCGTGTGAAAAAACATTACATGTCTTAGAATAAAAAAATATGTATCAAAAATGTATATCACGTGGTACTTGGTGATGACTTCTACCTTAGAAGAATAATTTATTCAAAATTAATACCTAATTTTCGCCTGAAAGGTCTTAAGCCTCATAACAATTTTTAGTATCAATAAATATTAATTATAAATTAATACCTAAGTTTCTCCTCAAAGGTTTTAAGCCGCATAACAATTTTTAAGATCAATAAATATTAATTATAAATTAATACCTAATTTTCTCCTCAAAGATTTTAAGCCGCATAACAATTTTTAGGATCAATAAGTATTCATTTTAAATTAATACTTCATTTTCTCCTCAAAGGTCTTAAGCCTCATAACAATTTTTAGGATCAATAAATATCAATTTTAAATTAATACTTAATTTTCTCCTCAAAGGTTTTAAGCCTCATAACAATTTTTAGGATCAATAAATATTACACATTTCCGTACATCACGGTAAGGGAGCTTTGTGCGTAGGTCGTAATGATTCTACCACCATTGCATATTTTAGGATTAAAAAAAGGCTCTTATTGCATTTTCAGGGTAAAAAATATACGGCAGATTCCCAAACCGCATGGTTAGGTAGCGTGGTGAGGAGACTGGGTGATTATTACCATAAAAGCATTTTTTAGGATTAAAAATACTCCTTACGTTCTTTTAGAATAAACAAATATTGCAGATTTTTGTCAGCAGGGTGATTCTACCATTTGCTTTCCGATATAAATTATAGTAGCGCAGTGTACGCATGCGTCGCCATTAGAGTAGAGCTGCATTGTATAAAATTTTAAAGTACGGCAATGCCAATTGTACCTGAACTTATTTATTTTAATTTTTTACCTTTTCCCTTTACCTATCCACATCAAAACGTCGTTTGAATTCGATTATAGTTTGGCATTAAGCAATAAATATTTAAGCAAACAAAACTCCCCATCCCCTTCTATTCAAAAAGCTTAAAGACTAAAAACAAAGAATAAATGACAGCGTTTCTTCATAGAGGAGCTTACACTTTTCAATAATCATCATATCCGCTTTTTATGTAAATTGTCACCCCAAAAACTTCGTTTAGTTTTTAAGTTTCCCTGTTGTTAAAGATGAAAAAAATTAGGAAAGGTACAGAGAACTTTTTTTTTTCATTGTAATTTTATTTTGTTATCATTATGATTTCTTTCCACCTCATCCCCTCAGACCATTTTTTTTTCTCCTTCATCATTTTAAATTCATTTTTATACCGCGCTTCACCGCGTTTTTGCACTTATTTCGATAATGAAGAAATGAAGGACATAAATTGAAGGCGCCAGTTCCCGCGGAGTTATTTTTCAATTATGCCAGATCTCAAAAACCCATCGGGGATTATGAATTTATGATTTTTTTTCCCCGTTGGTTTTTGTCGTCTTTTTCGGTGATATTTTGATTTATTCATTTAAGTAGAAAGAATTTAAACATTCAGGTGTAGAGAGCGTAATTTTCTACCAGAGAAAAGGTAGGTACAAAAAGATAAAATGTAATCACAATTTTTCAAGATAGTTTAAATGTTATTTTCGATTTTGTACGAAAAGACATTTATGATGTCTACGCTGATTAAATTTTCCATTACTTCGTTTAATTTAAATGTAGTTTAATAATGTAGCTTATTTTTTAGTGGCACTATACTTAAAAACACGGTTTTAATTTTTTATAAGGAATATTATTCAGTTTTGCGCTTAAAAATTTTATAAATTTCATCGTTTATAACGGATGCAAAGTTTAATAAAAAGTGCTTGTGGAAATAGTCTGATTAGCGTTACTTTTTCTAATATTAAAATTTTTGCCTCATGCCGTTCCTTAGTATTGTTTCCAAACAGATATTTTACGAGTTTCGTAGTGTTTTTCTTCACTAAAAACGATCCTAGAAACACTTTTCTTAAGTTCCTCTCCCGACCGAACTCAATTGTAGAAGGGGTGGGGATGGGGTAGAAAAATTCTAAATATGCTTTTAATCGTTGTCATTTAATTTTCGCTAACGACCTGATGATGGATATTTATTCTATTGGATCGTATCTTACGATGGATAAGAAATTTAAAGTCCTTTACTCAATCAAAATTTGATCTAAAAAATTGCGCACGATATTAGATAGTCTGTAAATTTTTTTCTCACAAAATCATGCCAATCAGCAATTATTGAGAGATAATCAGCAGTTATCGAGAGATATTCAAATTATAAACAGTTGTTAGTTTTTAGATTTTTGCTAAATGCCTTTACTTTCATGCAATTAATGTTAAAAGAAATTGTTAGTGTCAACCAAATCGCTTTTCATCAGTTAAAACTGCATACCTGCCAACTTGTATGGTCGTTGAAAGATTTTACAAAGTGCTAGTAAAACAACAATTACGTCTGGAAGAATTTTCTAAAAATAAAACTATTATAACATCTATATCCATAATTTCCCTGCAAATAGATCTTATCAGCATTTTTTTTTAAAATTATTAATGCTGGTAGTTTATTATATAATATAATATTGTTGGTAGTTTATAATTGTCGGCGGTAGTTAAATTATTGACAGTTTTAAAAAAAAAATTGAAACCGTAAACTTCAAGATTTAATACGCCAAAACGCTAATGTTACTACCGCTCAGAAAATTATTTCCCAACAACTGTACAAGTTGACAGCTGCAGAACTGCAATGAAATTAGATTTTAAAAAATCTAAAAACTGAGAAAAGTGTAGTTTAAATAACTTACTCAAAACCACAAAACGCATCGTTTGGGTCAGGATAGCTTGGTTGGTAGAGTGTTAAACTCGTGTTCGAGAGTTCCAAGTTTCTGTGACAAGGTCCCATCCAAGGTCTCCGGTTCAAATCCAGGTGCACCCTGACCTTTGAATTTTGGTAGTTCAGGGGAAAGAGCACTCGCCTTCCAGTGATGTAAATCGGGTTCGAATTCAGCATCCGACTCGATATCTGGTTGATGCGAATTCCGCATACGGCTTGCACCGACCTCAGTGCTGACGTAAAATATCCTCGTGATAGACGGATCATGGGCTAGAGTCCCCTTGTCGTCACGCTAACCTTGGGAGGTTTTCGTGCTTTTCCTCTCCATGTAACGCTAATGCGGTTAAGTTCCATTAAAAAGTCCTCCACGAAGGCAAATTTCTCCCAATATTTGATCCAGGAGTTCCCTTGGCTTCTGTATTAAGTTCAAAATTACAAGGCTACGGAGTTGGACATCGGTAGTCATAAACCCAAAATCGGTACGCATTTGCGTTACATGGAGAGGAAAACAACGAAAAGCTTCCATGGTTATCCTCACAGCAAGAGGACTCTAATTCATGATCGATCTTCCACTGAAGGTATTTTTACGTCAGCACTGTTGTCAGTGGGAGCAGGATGAGGAGTTCATATCGACCAGTTATCACTAGTAATCGAACCCGGAATTACATTCTAGGCGGATGCTCTATCCTCTGAGTCACGATATATCCTGAAAATATATAGCTATGTTAAAAATCCCATATATCGCTCAGAAATAATAATATTCAACTCCCTGAAACAAACTTGGTAACGAAATTTTTTCGAAACGTTTAATTAATTCAAGACAAGGGATATCTCGCCATCTAGTGCTGATCCACCGCCATCATCAAGTATCACGTTCGCTCTTTTGGCGAGGATTTCCGCCATCAAATTAATTTTGTAAGTACTGATTTCCATTAGCAGTTGATCCAAGCTAATAACATTCCCAAACATCAATACCTACTCGTGAAAGCGAAATGATTTCTTTCTTGCGAAACATTGTGTCTTTATGTTAAGTTCCGTCTCAAGTGATTTCTGAGTTTTAATACTGTAATGCGTAGCTTATAGCTTGCAATGTCTCAAGAGTAGCAATTAGAAAAAATTGTAACAGACAGTCGCGCATTATTTAAAGGCAACTGTTGTATTTTTATGCATAAGAATGTAGTAATTTTTAATCGTTATCTTGTCTGAATTTTAAATTTGGAAAGAAAAATTTTTTTTATGAAATTATCGGCACTAATTTTTATTCAATTGGGTACTTGCATATGAAGAAGAAGAAAATCACGGATATCCATACATGTGACCTATGACGTCAGCGCCTGCTGACCGTTGTATAAGCAAAATGACGTGTTGAAGTTGAGCTAAAGTTAGAATGTTAATTAAAGTGAAATTAATTAAATACAGTGTCATATTGTGCATCGAATTTGTTGAAATATAATTTTTTCTCTTCTACGCTTTTACTTAACTTAGATTTGCTACTTGTTTATGTATTTCATTGTTACCACGATAGATTTTTGTTTCGTGTACCTGACAACTTTGATGCATACTAAGTTGATTTATGTTCTGCATGACATCTTTGCATACAGATCAACAAGTACAACTTACACAAGTTTCACTGATAAAGATTTTGACTTAAAAACAGCATCAATTAACCACAGTAGAAAACAATGCATCGAAAGTGGTCAACTTACACGGGTTTCACTTTCATAGAAGCTGCACCAATTGACCGCAACGGAAAACAATGCACCTCATACAATTAACTTACACAGGTTTCCCTGATAGAGAATTAGGCTTAGCTATGCTTTGCTGCAGTTAATAATAATAATAATTTGAAATTAATTTATCTTGTTCTTAGGCCTAAGAAAATCAAACATGATTTTTGTGCTTGAAAATCATAATTGTCTTTTTTTTTTAAAAAAAATCGATTTGTGATTAGGTTTTCTTAAGCAATCCAAATCCGAAAAGTTGTAACAAAAAGTAATACTTCAACTTAATTGGAAACAAATTTTTGCAAAGTTATAAAAGCAAATTTTGTTTCATTTCAAAAGCTTTTAGCGTTCGATATCTTTCAGCATTTAGTACTCTCTCTCTCTCTTTCGAGCTTCCTTCAAACGAAATAAAAAAAAATTTAAGCCATCGCTAAACTTCATTGACTCAGCATCCCAATTACTACTCAACTCAACTCACCCTCCTTTCATTGAGGAGGGGTGAGGAAGGCGGTAAAAGAGAAAAGGGAAATGACAGGGAAATTGGAACTCCTGGGAAAGTTCAAGGTGTGCTTTTCGAAATCTACAAAGGCGAAGTCCAGACTTCAAACACATGAGGGGAAAAACGAACGGCCCGAGCCGGTCATTACGGTCAAGACCCAGACGTAACCGCAACCGTTACGTGAAGCTTTACTCTCTGCCCTCCACCCTTATTACGCCCACAGTACCTTTTGGTCGATCGCTTTCGAGGGAACTATCATTTTCGACTTGTCGCCCCCTTTATGCTTACGTCTGCTTTTTGCTCATTTTATCCATCTCCACTCTCTGTTTATTCTCAGTTTGAGAAGGAAAAGGGTACTCTTCGCTTTTCTGTGGTTACCTCACTCGCCTTTCGCCAATAACGTCTCCCCACTCTTTTAGCCTCTTTGTTTTGCTAAGCAGAAAAGAACCGAGCATGATTTACATTCTTTTTAAGTCATACACAAATATTGTAGCGATGTTAAATTTATTCAGGCCATAATAAACTCAAATATTTTCTAATAAGCTGTACTTACAGAAAAAGTACTTTTAAAAGAATTAAAAAACGAAAACAAAATAAGCAAATGTAGGTCACTGAATAATTCATCCACCGAAATCGTCAACATATGTGCATTAACTCTAAAATAACACATGATATTGTGTGGTCTCTCGCAACCGACGTTTTCTCTGCATAAATTAGGGGTGAGATTAATTTTGGTTTCTAAGTACTAGTTGGTGGTGGTTGCCTGACTTTTTCAAGGTTGAAGCTAAAAGAATCGGGGCCCAAATGGTGACGTGACCACCCTTTGGGTCAATGAAGAAGAAGATAAAAATTTACCGATTTAGGCCGAATTAGAAAGTAGGAAGCCTTATCTTGCAGTTTATTTTTGTGGTAATACTACATTATATTTCTCGTATTAATAGGACAGAAATGTGCCTTGACTTCGAAAACCGCATGGAATTCAAAGTTGAAATATTTTATCATCACTTATTTGCTCAACCGTCTAGACGATAGGTCTCACCGTTCACCTAATGCTCTGTAGTAGGGATGTAGCGGGTTGAAATATCACCGTAACTTAGACGTATTTTTGGATTATTCTTCTCTAAATTGCGCTATCTATTCCTTCAAGGGCTTAGAAGGCTTCTTTGTAAGGAGTACATAAGACTCTACACGTATAAGAAACTAAAAATCTCTTTACTGCGCAAACCTTCGATAATGGACGACAAGTGATTTGAGGATCCTTTTAACTGTTCCGTTTCCTCTGTAAATACTTACCTCAATTTTTGTTGATATTCGGAGTTAGGAAAGAGGAGTAACTTGTATTGTTACGTAACGATCTCTGATTGTTTGTTTGTAAGAGAAGGAGAAGCATTCTTCATAATCAGTATTTGCTTTGATTAGGCACAAAGTTTCGGCAAATAATTAGGTTTCGAATATGAACTCGGTTAAAAGTTAACTTCGCTACGCCACAAAAGAAAAAGATGAAAGTATACAAAAATAAGGCCCCACCCTGGCCTCGTTGGCTCACCTTTCCATCAAATTCTCAGTTGTGAGTTCAAATCTCATAGTGACCTTTGGCTGTGAAGTCCTTCTTTAAAATGTGTATCTGTTCAAGTTGACAAAGGCTTCAGATCAATGTCTTATTTGTAATTACCACACATGCCTGTATATGCATGCGCAACAATAAAAAAAAAAGACTTTTTACTGATTATTGTCAGGAGTATTTAGATCATGAAGGACATTTATAATTCTAATGTGTGTGTATATATATATATATATATATACACACACT